>NC_057408.1:16645552-16927107 GCF_019320065.1 Cervus canadensis | reverse complement strand
GTTTTACATAGATACAAGTTTATATCAAATCTTGGCCCTTTCTCTAGAACCGTCATGTCATAGAACATGTATAACTGCTATCCTCACTAGCGTAGCAGTAACTTTTGAATGCTCCATCACTGCCTTTGTAGGTATGTTTAGTATCTACAATACCCCCCAGGAGGGAACAGAGGGAACAAAATTTTACAAACGAAATTTTCTCAGAGCTGACTGCCAACAAACTAGTGTAATAAAACTTTGCTCTAATTGTGAAATAAATAAAAGCATTCAACAACAAAAAAAAAAAAAACAGAAAGCAGGACTTCCCTGGTGGACCAGTGGTTAAGAATCTGCCTGCCAGTGCAGAGGACATGGGTTCGATCCCTGGTCCAGGAAGACCCCGCATGCTGGGGAGCTGCAGCTGCTGAGCCCCTGCACCCGAGAGCCTGTGCTCCACAGCCAGAGAAGTCACCGCCTGAGAAGCCCGAAAACCCCAACTGGAGAAAGCCGCATGCAGCAACAAAGACCCGGAGCAGTCAAAACTAAATAAATAAATAAACAAATCTTTTTTAAAAACCTCACTTAAGAACACGTATAGGTTAACTGAAAAGATGGCAAAAGGCACAGCCTGCCACGCTGGCCATATGAAAGCCTAATTGGTTACATTATTATTAGGCAAATTAAACCGCAGGAGGGGGCTATTCTCAGGGATGCAGAGGTAGAGACATGTGATGGAAACAGATCAGGGGGCCAGAAGAGGGTCTAGAAGCAGACCGAGCGTGTGTACACGTCACAAAGATTCCAAGGCACTTAAATCACTGAGGGTGAATGCCGTCTTTTCAGAATACAAGTGACGCTGGAATGATTGAATGTCCACATTAAAATTAATGAGCCACTGAAGAGGAAAAGTTAAAATTTTACATAACCTCCTTCTCCTGCTGCCTCTGTAACTCAGCTTGCCCCTTGCAAAGTCTGGATCACGTAGGTCACATAGTCTCAGATAGGAACTGGAGTTTATCTCACTCACCCTTGTCCTGCTCTTTGCAATTGCCCAGCCCCTGCAAACCTGCTTAGTTGTGCCTGTCCATGTAAAGACCAGGCATCCCCCTCCCCATCTTGACCACTGTTCCTGCGCGTGAAACCCCTTGGTTTAAACCAGCCTGTTCACAGCTAGTGTTGCCACTACAGTCTGTCTATAAAAACTCTGTAATCCCTTTGTTCAGGGCTCAGAGCCTGGAGTGTTAACTCCTCTGGGCCTGCCGGACCTGAGTCCTCCAACTCTACAAGTGTGGTGCTTGGTTTCTCAAGTACTGGTTTCTGCAACACCACACGCATATTTCACAAAAATTAATTCAAACTAAATCATAGAACTGCCATATGACCCAGCAATCCCCCTGCTGGGCATACACACCGAGACAACCAGAATTGAAAGAGACACATATACCCCAATGTTCACCACAGCACTGTTTACAATAGCCAGGACATGGAAGCAACCTAGATGCCCATCAGCAGACGAATGGTTAAGAAAGCTGTGGTACATATACACAATGGAATATTACTCAACCATTAAAAAGAATACATTTGAATCAGTTCTAATGAGGTGGATGAAACTGGAGCCCATTATACAGAGTGAAGTAAGCCAGAAAGAAAAAAACCAATACAGTATACTAAGGCATATATATGGAATTTAGAAAGATGGTAACAATAACCCTATATGTGAGACAGCAAAAGAGACACAGATGTATAAAACAGTCTTTTGGACTCTGTGGGAGAAGGCGAGGGTGGGATGATTTGAGAGAATAGCGTTGAAACACGTATATTATCATATGTGAAGCGGATCGCCAGTCCAGGTTCGATGCATGAGACAGGGTGCTCAGGGCTGGTGCACTGGGATGACCCTGAGGGATGGGATGGGGAGGGAGGTGGGAGGGGGTCTCAGGATGGGGAACACATGTACACCCATGGCTGACTCATGTCAATGTATGGCAAAAACCACTACAATATTGTAAAGTAAGTAGCCTCCAATTAAAATAAATAAATAAATAAAAAAGACTATTGGGTATACAAAAAAATAAAAATTAAAAAAATCATAGATCTAAATGCAAAAGCTCAATACCATAAAACTTCTAGGAGAAAGTCTTAGCAGACTTGAGATAGACAAAGATTTCTCTAATAAGACAGAAAGACAGAAATCATAAAAGAAAAAATTAATGAATTGGATCCCATTAAAATTTAAAACTGCTTTTCAATGACACTATTAAGAAAAATACATCTAACAGAAAATTTTTATTTAGAATATATTAAAAGAAATTACACATCAATAATGAGAAAGTAAACAATCTAATAAAAATGGGCAAAAAATTTGAACAGACATTTCACATAAGAATATACACGCAGGGTCAATATGCACATGAAAAGATGCTCAACATTATTAGTCAAAAGGAAAATGCATAACCACAATGAGATGCCACCTCACATCCACGAGAATGGCTATAATGAAGCAGACTGGCCACACCACCCACCGGTGTGTCTTCAGGGCGACTGCGATGTTCACTCACTGCTTGTAGTAGAAAATGGTACAGCCATTTTGGAGAACATATTAGCTGTTTCTTATACAATTAAACATGTATTTATCATCTGACCCAGTAATTTCACCCCTGGCTATCTACTCAAAGAGAAGTGAAAACATACGTTCACACACTTATGGGCATAGTAACATTATTCATTGGCTTCCCTGGTGACTCAGAGGTAAAGAATCCACCTGCAATGCAGGAGACGCGAGTTCAACCCCCATGTTGGGGCGATCCCCTGGAAAAGGAAAGGGCTACTCACTCCAGTATTCTTGTCTGGAGAATCCCAGGGACAGAGCAGTCTGGCAGGCTACAGTCCATGGGGTCACAAAAGATTTGGACACGACTTAGCAACTAAACAACAAGCATCGTGTACAGCTGCCATACACTGGAAGCAACAAAAATGCCCGTCAGTGAGTAAATGGATAAACACAATGTGGTTTATCCAGATGTGGAACACTGCTTGTCAGTAGATAGTAATCAACTACTGATGTCCCAGCTAGTCTCATGAATCTCAAAACACAGTGCCGAGTGACAGAAGCTAAACATAAAAGAGGACATAGTCTGAATCCATTTGAATGAAACTAGAAATGACAGATCCACCCTGGAGTGATTGAAGGCAGATCAGCTGTTGGCTGATCAGGGTTTGTTCAAGGAATGCTGACTCAGAAGCAAAGCAAAGAACCTCGGAGGATGATGCAAGTGTTCTGTATTCTGGGTGTGATAGTGTTTTCATGTGCACATTTATCAAAATGTGTCAAGTTCTAGGCTTAAAATGGTGTATTTTATGATCACATTTATTTCACAATATCAAAATGCTCATGAAAATGACAATGGATAATCTACTATTTGAACAGAGGATGAAAATATGGGAATCCTCTCTGCCTGGTAGATTGCTTTATTTTGTTTCGGTTTTTGAGTTTTAATTTACGTTTTGCTAACGTGTTTCTCAATTCTCTTTCCTAGGTTCAGTTTGCCACACTATATGCTAAGAAAGAAAAAAGCAACACATGAACTGAATATAAATCTTTGTTTTCTTTTACTCCTGTGTTATAAGCTACCAAAATATTAAAACTGGTAGGAGTCTCAAAATCACTAGTCCACGGTCTTCACAAAAGAGACTGTTTCTCTCCATTAGTGCACAAAAGTACAAAGCATTGATTTCCTAGAGGAAATCAGTGGAAGACTATTAGGGAGCCTTGATTTGACTTGCTATCTGCACGTCACAAACAAAACATTTCAGTTTCAGAGAAAATTGTAAATATATACACTATTGCAGTCATTAATCATTGATTTTCATGGTAAGGCTGGAATCCAAGGAAAGCAATTTTTTAAAGAGCAGGCTATTTCCATAAGCCTATGAACACCCCAGCACCGGTGGTGGTGGTGGTTCTCCACCAAGGCAGGGACCGTACTAAGGAGAAGAAAATCGGCCAAAGAAAAGGACGCTGTCGGACTCGTTGTGCCTGATGAAGAACAGGAAAGGGTGATTGCAGTGAAAACGTTCCCAGTCCGGGGCCGCCGTGACGGCGAAGCCCACAGCGGTGGCGGCCGCAGCCTCGGTGCCCGCCTCGGTCACCTCCAGCACCGCTCTGTGCAGCAGCCTGTGGGCCCGCAGCCCGGCGCCCCCGGGGCTCCCCGCGAGGCCGGCGGCGCGCAGCCCCGCGGAGGCGGCCTCCAGGTCGTAACTGCCGGCCGCCCGGAACCGGGGCAAGTGCAAGTCCACGGCCCTCTCTTCCATACGCCCCGCGCTAGTCCACTCTATTAACTTCTCAGGAGTTATTTTATCTATAATCTGTTAAGGAAAAAAAGAGAAGAATGGCCTGATCATCAGTGCAAATTCAAAACAGTGCAATACTAGTGTATGTCAGTCAGAAATTATTAATATTAGTTTTAGTAACAAATGAAAGCAGAAATTTTATTTCACTCAACTGCTATATATATATATACACACACACACACACACACTAGGCTCTCCTCTTATATTTCTACATTTAAATTATCTGTATATGTTTGAAAATCTATTGCATGTACATTTTTAAGTCATTTCTTATTCTATCAACTTAATATATATTATTTCATTTTTTAACCATTCCCTTTTAATCTTTGTCTACATATGTATTATATAATTTCTATACTATCTTATATAATGAATATTATAAGTTATACATTACTATATTATAATGAACTTAATTTATAAAATTATAATGAATGCAATTTATATTATATTAATATACAATATATATTTATATAGTTGCAATTACATTGAATATCCACTTTCTTTTTTTTCTTCTTTTTTTTTTCCCATTTATTTTTATTAGTTGGAGGCTAATTACTTTACAATATTGTAGTGATTTTTGCCATACATTGACATGAATCAGCCATGGATTTACATGTATTCCCCATCCCGATCCCCCCTCCCACCTCCCTCTCCACCTGACCCCTCTGGGTCTTCCCAGTGCACCAGGCCCGAGCACTTGTCTCATGCATCCAACCTGGGCTGGTGATCTGTTTCACCCTTGATAATATACATGTTTCAATGCTGTTCTCTCTAAACATCCCACCCTCGCCTTCTCCCACAGAGCCCAAAAGTCTGCTCTGTACATCTGTGTCTCTTTTTCTGTTTTGCATATAAGGTTATCGTTAACATCTTTCTAAATTCCATATATATGCCTTAGTATACTGTATTGGTGTTTTTCTTTCTGGCTTACTTCACTACAGTATCTATTAATAATAAAATTATGATTATTATTATTATTATAAACTTCAAGTCCAGCATTCTAGTGTCTGACTCTTTGCAACCCCATAGACTCTAGCCTGCCAGGTTCTTCTGTCCATGGAGTTCTCCAGACAGCAATACTGGAGTGGCTTTCCATTTCCTTCTCCAGGGGATCTTTCCTACCCAGGGATCGAACCTATGTCTCCTGTATTGCAGGCAGATTCTTTACTATCTGAGTCACCAGGTATTTAATGAAGATGCTACTGATTTGGCTCAAAAAGTAAATTTTATTCTCTTGAATTATTTCCCTACAGCAATTCCCACGACTGCGGTTTTTGAGTCAGATTATGAATACTTTACAGCTTGCAGATAAATGCCTTGTTAGAACAGTAAGTAGTATGTCCATCTCATAAAGCTTGCATACATACTGTCATTTTGCTTTCCCAAAATATTTGCCAACATATAATGCTGCTAAACACGTTTCACAGAAGCAGCACAGCATCTAGTATCTTAATAATACAGCATCCATTGATTTATTGAGCACTTTCCAAGAACTGGACCCATTCTAGGCAAGTTTTTTTCATGTCCTAGATCCATTCTAGGAGATATCTTAGAGTTGGTCCAGGGTGTACATGTATATGTATGTGTGTGCATATATATATGTTATATATATATTCTAATCATTACAACGCACACATTAAGAACTATGGAACCCATTTTATAAATGAGAAAATATTGAGGTTCAAAGAAATTAAGAAACATCAAAGGGTAGAAAGCTACTAAATAGAAGAATAGGGATTTGAAACAACCTTCCTGTTCTCCAAAATACAGGCTACTCACCACATCAATATTTTAACTACAAAGTAGCTTTAGTTTAAGTATTAGTCACTCAGTTGTGTTTGACTTTTTTTGATCCCATGGACTATAGCTTGTCAGGCTCCTGTGACCATGGGATTTTCCAGGCAAGAATCCTGGAGCAGGTTGCCATTCCCTTTTCCAGGGGACCTTCCCACCCCAGGGATCAAACCCAGGTTTCCCCCATTACAGGCAGATTCTTTACTGTCTGAGCAACCAATGGACAGGCCTAAATCAAGGGATTTATGATTAAGGGTCCTATGGACTTTTATTATGAGTCAAGGTAGGTTTATTTGGGGTTAAAAAAACATACTGATAAGTGACGCTGATTATGGGGAGGCTGTGGCACGTGGGGGCACAAGGTGTATTGGAAATCTCTGTACCTTCCTCTAAGTTTTGCTGTAAACATAAAATTGCCCTTTAAAAGTCTTTTAAAAAATGAAATGTCTAAAAAAGGAATTCAGAAAGTCCAACAGCCTGTGAATAGAATTCAAAATTGCTGTCTACGTGCATAGGTGATTTTCTTCCCTGGGAAAGAGGGTCCACAGAGATCAACCACTTTGGAGAATGGTGGGAGATCTTTAGAACTCCTATGTGACCTCAAATGCTCATGTTATCTCATCCCCAAATATTTTAGTATTGGTTCTTCTCAATAAACCTGACACCATTTAATGCTCCTCTTTAGATACCCATCTTTACCTGCTGCAGACACAGAAATATTTTATATTTCACCAGCTCCAGATCAGAGCCCTAACTCTAGACACACCCAGCAACAAGCTCTGGGATAGAGCCTCAGGAGATGAAGGCAGAACGAGGAAGAGGCAAGGCTTTACCTTCTCCAGACCGTCGATGTCATTGGGCAGCAGCACGAACATGCTGAGGTCATGGTTTCGATACGGAAGGCCCAGAATTTTGGCTGGCACGTCCTCCAGGGTCTTGAAGCTAAAGGACTGGCGCTGTGTCATCATCAGCACAGACTTGCTTGTGCTCTGCAACGAGTCAGCAGAGCTCACGGTCAAGGGGCAGAAGGCCACCAAGGGGGCCCCAAAATAATTGCCGCAACCTAAGACCATGCTAGAGACCAGAGCCTAGGAGTCAGCATTTTATACACATATATATATATATATATCTCACACTGTTGTTGTCTAGTGGCTAAGTTGTGTCCGACTCTTTGTGACCCTTTGGACGTAGCCTGCCAGGCTCCTCAGTCCATCGGATTTTTCAGGCACGAATACTGGAATGGGTTGTCATTTCCTCCTCCAGGGGATCTTCCCGACCCAGGGACTGAACCTGCGTCTCCTACATTAGCAGGCAGATTCTTTAATCCTGAGCCACCTGGGAAGTCATACACCATGTACATTTGCTCAAATATGACTTCAGATTCTACATTTTATCTGTAAGCATATCACACAAATTAATTAAAGAGCATACCTTATTCAGCCAAAATTCCTCCTCCTTGGTATTTTCTTTCTTAAACTCCCTGTTCCATTGCCCTTTAAAATAAATTACGTTCACCACCACCAGCTTGATGGAGCTGCTTAAAGAGCCGTCTGGAAGCAGGTCCTTGATTTTTTCTGCAAATGAACAGCAACAAGAACAAAATGGGTCCATCTTCAAAATTACAAGTGCTACACATGGCAGATACAATGAACATGGACTTGACCGATCGTTTCAAACTCAGCCAGGTCAGCACCTGAAGGCTTTGACAACAAAGAGTTCGCTGGCAGAAATCATAGGAGGTTCTCACTTTGCCCATCGCCAGTTTATCCCACGGGATAAACTGAGGTGTGAGGGCCAAGAACTCAGGCTCTGGAGTCAGATTGCCTCTGCTGGCATCCAGCTTTGCCTCTCATTGGCTGAGGGATCTCGGGTAAGTTATTTAAGCCCTCTGGGCCTCAGTTTCCACACCTGTAAAACAGGAATAAAACCTGCCTCACAGAGCTGCTGAAAGGAGTCAATGATTTCCTGTGTAGAAAAGCACTTAGAATATTATCCAGCTCATAATAAGTACTAGGAGTTAGCTACTATTATTTTTATTTAACCCATTCAATATAGCTGCCACCTGAGGTTTAGATATCTCTTATTTCATTGCAAAGGAGCTGATGTTTTATCTCTGGGTTCAGCCCATTCCACTGAAATTCTGAAGAAGACTGCCTTCAACCAACCCTTTGATAGATCCTCTTTTATCCCCCTTTTAAAATTTTTCATTTCCTTTGGACTGAGTATGAAGAAGAGCTACAATCTAAAATAACAGATGTCTCCCTGATTACTGGAATTTTTTTTTTTTTTAATGTATTCTTCCTGGTCAGAGAGCTTGATCCCAGAGATTGCAGCTAAGAGTTTGCATGCTGCAGTTAAAGACCTCGCGTGCCACCACTGAAGATTCCACAAGCCAAAACTAAGACGTGGTACAGCCAAATCCATAAATAAATCTTTTTTAAATGTATTCTGAAATGCTAACACTAAAGCATTTAGTGCACCGCTCTGCAAACCTTAACGTTCTCTCTGGTATTTCCTGCGAGTTTGGTTCCTATCAGGGCGTGAGGGCTGGGCAGAGGATGCGGGGCTTCGTCGAGTCCCTGCCTGGACCAGGCTCAAGGCTGCTGCCATCCCTGCAGGAGGCCCAGGCGCGGCTTTAGTGAGAGCTGATGCTTCTCACTGACGGAAAGAAAGGAGCCCTCTGACATTTTTACTTATGGTGCTCACATAAAAGTCAAATGTGACCTCACGACAGACGTGAGCCAGGTATCAGGAGCCCCAGAGTCACTGTGATCCCCAGCTATGCGCAAATAATTCTCCACTCCGTGTTTCCACGACGTTGGCTTCCTGTGGTCCCCTGCCCAATTCCCTTGGCTCTCTCCACACCTGCTGAGCCCATTTCACTGTGCGGTGGATGCTCCCACTCCTCGGCTCCAATCCTGCCCCTCCAACCTAAAATACCCCTCTCAGGCCCCCTCCCAAAGCTCGTGCACCCTTATACCCTCTGCAGCGTCCAGCACAGGGCTTCACTCACAGCAGGTACTCAGAAGTGTTTTTATGATGAACCATTCATCCATACACTACCATTTGTTTGGCTTTCAACCCAGGAATTAATCTTCTTTCGACTTTCATCTGCTGCATTTACAAAATCAACAGGTTCCAGAGAAGCATGGTAATGTTTTTCAACATAATCTAAGTATTTCTTTAGGAGAAACAGAGAAGGAATAGAAATAGCTTTAAAATTCAATTTATCCATTGCCATCATTTCTAAATAAATTTATCTGTATATGAAGATGATTAACATTATAAGAAGAGATCTTTTTAGGGACTGGGTGAATTACTTTGAGTACTTCCATGCATATTTTTGTGCAGGTTCAATAGGGTTAAGGCAAAAATGAGATTGTCAAGATGAAAAAGAAGCTCCCAAAAGGTCTGGATATCTGGAGGACAGGTCGGGAGGGGGGTGTGGTGGAGGGTGAGAGGAAGGGGTGGGAGGGACACCCCCAGTGATGTGGGGTGAGTCAGGCACTCAAATTAGGCAGCTTGCCTCCAGGATCCCAGTCTTAACAGAGTCATTTGGCCATTCCTGAGTACCAGTCACAGATGTTGTGAACTCAGCAAAACTCACTTGAAGGAAGAGGTATGTCTTTTCTCCAAACAGCCGGTTGGCTATTTTCAGTTCATAGTCATCATTGGGTTTGCTTATCTCACTCAAAACCCTTTGGAACTGGTGATGTACCTCTTCTGTCTTCTCTAACTTCAAAATCAAAACAAAAACTCAGTGAGTTATCTTGGCACGAGTGAACCTAGATTCACCACCCTCCCCCACCAAGAAGACACCAAGAAGACACGGCAGCCTTGGGGGTTGTCCATGAGCTCGGTGTAGGTTCTGGATGCCATTCTTCCCCCACTGGGAACACTGACTTAACAAGAATCCAGAGACCAGATGCCTTTGGAAGAAACCCCGAAGCCAGCTCAGAGCTTCCTGTCGCCCAGAGAAGCATGAAGCCCAGGAGGAGACCGCACCAAAGCCCAGCCGGACAACTCATGACGTGCACCTCATGGTGTGATTGGGAGAAAACTCTCAACCCCAACTCCCTGAGAAACAAGAGTGGAATGTGTGTCCAACACTCTGGCTTTTCAGAAGCTGCCTGAGGGACTGCTTTCTGTCTTGCCTGAATCTAAGTGTCAAGAGGAACAGGCACCAGGCTGGTCACTGAGCACAAAGGCCATCAGCACACACCCTAGTCTGCAGCACTACAAACAGACACCAGGGGGAGCGCCTGAGTAGAAGCTAGCAAAGCAGTGAGGTCATCACTGCACTTCTGTGCTGGCTCAGCAGTAAAGCGCATGCCTGCCAATGCAAGAGACAAAAGAGACTCGGGTTCAGTCCCTGGGGCAGGAAGATTCACTGGAGGAGGGCATGGCAACCTACTCCAATATTCTTGCCTGGAGAACCCCATGGGCAGAATCCCATGTGTGAAAAGCCCACAGATAACATCACACTCAATGCTGAAATGTTAAAAGCTTTTCACCTATGAGTGGGCATCTGTCACCCAAGGTGTATCTTTTTCTAGTTTGCACCGAGACTCTGCATGGGGCCATGCTTGGGAGAAAAAGTGCCTGAAAACAGCTGTGAGCACCGGTGGACTGACTGGACCACGGAGCAGCTGTCGGACCCAACTGCGCCGTACATGCTCCAGAAGGAAGCCTGACCCCTCATGCATGCATCTGAGCGGTGCAGACAGCCTGGCCCTGTGGGATCGTGAAATGAATGACTCAACTGTTGGGGGGGCTTGAGCCACGATTTTATGAGGGCCTGGGAAAAGGGCTGTGACGTCGGTCATGGCAGATGTGACCTCCCGGGCAGCTCTATTCATCTCTGAATGCCAGCCCTGACCTACGGACTCTTTGCCATGTTTGTACAGACTGTCCTGTGAGTGAGGTATACTATAACCCTAGAGCTGGACGAGATCTCAAGAAGTCGTTGGTCCTGGGCTAATATTTTTTTAAATAAAACATCAACAGAGTAAGAAAAGGTCCTTAAAATAAAAATGGAATGTGGTAAAAGTGTTAGTCACTCTGTCGTGTCTAACTCTGCAATCCCATGGACTGTAGCCCACCAGGCTCCTCTGTCCATGGAATTCTCCAGGCAGGAATACTGGAGTGGGTTGCCATTCCCTTCTCCAGGGGATCTTCCTGATCCAGAGATCAAACCTGGGTCTCCTGCATTGTAGGCGGATTCTTTACCATCTGAGCCACCAGGGAAGCCGGTAGTAATAATATCGCCCACTACTACCACAGCGCCCATGTGGGTAAGTCACCAGTGTGTTCCAATTGCTCTACTAGGCACGTTACAGGGGCTTAAAGAAGATGGACAACTTGCCCCAACTGGCACAGCTATTAAGTGGTGAAGCCAGGATTTGAACTCTTAACTCCAAAATGGGCTCCCCAGGTGGTGCTAATGGTAAAGAACTTGCCTGCCAATGCAGGAGACATAGGAAACACGGGTTAGATCCCCGGGTCGGGAAGATCCTCTGGAGAAGGAACTGGCATCCCACTCCAGCATTCTTGCCTGGAGAATTCCATGGACAGAGGAGGCTGGGGTGCTACAGTCCATGGGGTCACAAAGAGCTGGACACAACTGAAGTGACTTAGCACACACGTGTGCTAACTCCAAAACACATTCCCTCTGCTACAGGGACTCTGCAGTCTATTAGCCTTTATGGATATATATCCTAGTGGTTAGTGAGCATTAAAGCTGAGGTCTCCTCTCAACACTAGGGTTTATTACTGTATGGTACTCTATAAGCCACATTATTTGGCTGCTATTGTTACTATTGCATCTTCTACATGTTTCCCCAGGGAACCCACATCTACAAAGTCACCACTGGACGCTATGAGACACGTCCTGTTGTTTGTTGTTTAGCTGCTAAGTCGCTCTTCTGCGACCCCATGAACTGTAGCTCGCCAGGCTTTTCTGTCCACGGGATTCTCCAAGCAAGAACACTGGAGTGGGTTGCCATGTCCTTCTCCAGGGGATCTTCCCGACCCAGGGATGAACCCGCGCCTCCTGCTCTGGCCGGTGGGTTCTTTACCGGTGAGCCACCAGGGAAGCCCTTGTCTCCCCGCCTCTTTTTCTTCTTTGATTCTTGAGCTTTCTGTGTCTTTTTCAGAGAAAGGCACCTGGGGAAAAAAAGTACTATGGCAGTGGTGAGAGCAGAGAAAAGCTCACAGGGATCCAGTCAGGGTAAAACGGATGTCTGTTAAACAGACCTCTGTGGTACACAGGAAACCGTCCTGTCCCTGCAAATCATGAAAAGGTCTGGGCTGCGCACTGATCTCACCTCTGCTGGTTAGTCCCTTCATTCATCCGTCCTTGATGTGTCATTTACACCACAGTGGGAATCATGTCATTTCCCCCAGGAGACTCTGTCCTTCTTGCTCTACCTTTAATTATGAGCTTAATGGCTTTGCCACTTCATGGCAAATAGATGGGGAAACAATGGAAACAGTGACAGACTTTATTTTGGGGGGGCTCCAAAATCACTGCAGATGGTGACTGAAGCCAAGGAATTAAAAGACGCTTGATCCTTGGAAGAAAAGGAGCAAGCTATGACAAACCTTTAAAAAGCAGAGACATTACTTTGCCAACAAAGATCTGTCTAGTTAATGCTATGGTTTTTCCAGTAGCCCTGTATGGTTGTGAGAGTTGGATTATAAAGAAAGCTGAGCGCCAAAGAATTAATGCTTTTGAACTGTGGTGTTGGAGAAGACCCTTGAGAGTCCCTTGGACTGCAAGAAGAGCCAACCAGTCCATCCTAAAAGAAATCAGTCCTGAATATTCATTGGAAGAACTGATGCTAAAGCTGAAACACCAATATTTTGGCCACCTGATGCGAAGAGCTGACTGACTCATTTGAAAAGACCCTGATGCTGGGAAAGATTGAGGGCAGGAGGAGAAGGGGATGACAGTGGGTGGGATGGTTGGATGGCATCATCAACTCAAAGGACGTGAGTTTGAGCAAACTCCAGGAGTTGGTGATGGACAGGGAGGCCTGGCGTACTGCAGTCCATGGGGTCACAAAGAGTTGGACACGAGTGAGTGACTGAACTGAAAAGAATTGCTCTGGACAAAGACACTCTCCCAAAGGAATCTCAAGCATTTGGGAGCAGAGGACATGATGGTATTGGAAGCGGGGAAAGGACTTCGCTGATAGACCTGAAATCGCTCCATTCAGATGCTTCCTGTTTCCTGGCCCCAGATCAAGAGAGGCAGGTTTTCGAGGTAATGGCAGAGCACTGCCCCAGAGACAAGCCTGTGGCTGGAAAGCAAGGAAAGCCCACACTACCTCCTGCACCTGGGTGGCAGTGGCCCCCGGGGCCACCGGGGGCAGCATTCCGATGGTGGTTGAGATGCCCGCAGGGGAAAACAAGACGTTGCCTTCATCCGTTTTACTCAGGTCTTTGAAAAGATCCAACCCAAACCAAGCGCTTGCTGGGGCCAGCGAGTCCATGATGATTCCAGCAGGATCTGCAACAATAGCAATCAGATCCCGGCGGGCATGGTCCACTCGGCCACAGGCTCCATGTCAGGGCACCCTCTCCCGCTCCTCTTCGGGCACCGAGCCAGGACGCAGGGAGTTTCACCCTTGCAGCAAAAGGTCACTTCCCAGCCCTGCTCTTGACCGGACATGAATCGAGGGGAGTCACCGCGCCATCTGGGTTCCCGTGTCCCAGGGAGCAGGGTGAATCCCCGAGAGGCTCTGCTCTCTCTCCTTCTGTCGGAACCGCCCACACCCAGCACCCGCCTGCCTGCCGCCTCTCCCGGGCTGGCGCAGCCTGGCCCTCCGATGTCGGGCGTGTCCCGCCGCCGAGAACAAGGCCAGGGGCTGTAGGAAGGGTTGGCCTCAGGTCCAAGCAGAGTTCTCGGATCCAGCCTCGACAAGAGCGCAGTGGCCTTCTCTGACACTCTGTTTTCTCAGTTGCTTCAAATCCAGCACAAAATGGCCAGATACACGAGCGCTCTTAAACCCCAGCCCCTAGCTGCATTGCAAGCCTGACCCTGGGCTAAATGTTCCTTAAAGGGCAGTGACGTATCTCTGGTCATGGATTATTAACTGGGGGCAAAAGAGCTTCCTTTTTTATAGCTTTCTATATTATTTCAAGCTTATGCAGTGAGTTCACATTTTGTTTATCTCACAAAAATTAAATTTAAAGAGCAATTAACATTTACCAAAAATAACTAGAACATGTTTTGTATATTTTTCATCGCCAGCTAAATCTGCCTGCAGTACAAAAGACCCGGGTTCAATCACTGAATTGGGAAGATCCCCTGGTGAAGGGAATGGCTACCCACTCCAGTATTCTTGTCTGGAGAATCCCATGGGCAGAGGAGCCTGGCGGCTACAGTCCATAGGGTCAAAAAGAGTCAGACACGACTGAGCGACTAACACTTTCACTTTCACCAGCCAAATTACAACTAGTTAATAAAGGAAAATCTTAAAACAAAAATGAAGTTAAAGCCAATCAAAAGCCTACTCTGAGGGATTTTTGCTCTCAAGGGCCCATCCCTGCAAACGCACCTTACATCTGCTGTTTAAACTTCCATCTCAATCCCACGTTTCCTTGCAAGGATTTCTTGCAGGTTCACTCAAAAATAAAATGAATTAACTTACTGTCAGACAAGATAACATTGTCACAGCTGTGTAAACACTGAATTAAACAAAACCACCCCAAGGCAAATTAGGTACTTGGGATTAGTACAAAAAAAGTACTTCTTTCAAACTAACAAACATGGGGGCTCTCATAACACAGAAATCTTAAGTTGGTGCAGAAGGAACTTACCTGGTTTCTGGAAAGACAGAGGCGACAGGGCAAGGAACCAGGAAGCATGTGCTAAATGAGTAGTTGAAGTCTTTAATTTATAGCTCTCTCTGCCTCTCCCTAGTCATCATGGCTTGCATTTCCCGTGAAACAAGCTTTGGTTTCTCAATGGCTATTTCCCTAATAAAATTAGCATGCAAGGGTTACAACAAAACTGAGGATTGAATTTTCTGTTTCTTTCCTTCATGATCTCGAAGTTCTGCACTTGAAGTTGTCAGCAACTGTGTTGTGAATAGTATACACCTTGACATAGAGGAACAGAGTTTCAATTCTCACTCCTCCAAAGGCTCTCAGACATTCTTCAGGGGCCCAAGCATAAAGAGATCTAAATTAACCAGATGACAAAATAAGACAAAAGTAGGAATGCAACCCAGGATGAAAGGGACTGGAATGACCAAGAGAAATGAATTACGTCCCATGCTGGGGGTGGGGGCAGATGGTGATAAGAGGGTCTTCCTCCCTAATGATATAGGGGACCCTCTGAAAAGAACCATTCAGACCACTGGTTTTCCACTCTGGATGCACAGCAAAATCTCCTGGGAAACTTAAAAAGAAAACTCTATGGCCAAGCGCCCCCGCCCCCACCCCCCCCTCCCCCCACCAGACAACTGAGTCAGCATCCTTAAGGCAGGAACAGGCGTCAGAATTTTTATCACCTCAGGTGATCCCGATGTGCAGCAAGGTCAGGAAGCGCTGGTTTACAGCTAGGGAGAACATCTGAATGAAAGCATACTTCCTAACCACAGACATAAGGGGTGCTGTCCTGACAAGACCAGACTCCGCAGTCAAGTTAACTTCGCAGTTGCATTATTTGGGGTTACCAAATGCAAAGGAAGAAGAAAAGTAAGAAAGCTAACTTCCTAGAAAAGAAAGAGAAAAGGTAGTGAGAAAAATTGGAGTAGGCAACACACAGACACCACTCTTGTTCTCAAGGGTTCTGCCCGTTCATTATGAAATGTCTCATTTTAATTCATTTACTGAACATTTGTTGAGAGTTTACTATGTACCAGCACTGGTTGTTGTTGTCTTAGTCACTAAATCGTGTCCGACTCTTTTGCAACACCATAGACTGTAGCCCGCCAGGCTCCTCTGTCCGGGATTTCCCAGGCAAGGATACTGGAATGGGTGGCCATTTCCTTCTCCAGGGGTCTTCGAGATCCAGGGATCGAACCCAAGTCTCCTGCATTTCCTGCATTGGCTGGCGGAATTTACCACTAGGCCACCAGCTGCTGGAATAAGTGCCAATAATTCATGAACATCCAACAAGCTCACTAATTTCAGGAAAATTTCTGAAAACTCATTAGGAAATTATACCTCCAAATTCCAGCCTTTCCTGCCACCCCTAGGGTATTCCTACTGGCTCTGCTGGATCTTTAGATGATTCTCTTTGGTAAAATGTGTGAAGCTTTGTCACCATTGCCAAGCAGCGAATCCTAGAAGGCCGTCTCAGCTCTTCCCTCTCACCTGACTGTCGTCTAAAGAAGCAGCTTAGTGAGGCAGCTGCTAAGAAATGTACGTGCCAATCTCAATATTCACAATTTGCTCAATGCAACCAAATAAATTTAGAAAACACTAAAAAATAAAATGATTATTTTAATAAATAAACAAAATAATAAGAAATCTTCGAGCTGGCCATAGTGCTCTATGTTTTAATGTGCTCATCAGTTGATATCTCCTAATCCCTTTCTCTGTGACCCTGGACTCTCTGTTCTATTTCCCACTTATCTCCACAAGCCCTCTGCTTTCTCCTAAAGCATTTTTTCTACTGCCTCACTTTTACAGGAAAACCCAGCTTTCCCCCGAAGACCACTACAGACCACAAAGTCTTCACCTAGGGATAACCACTGTCATCTTGCAATCAGGAGGTGAGGTCCCCATTCCTTGCCTCTCTGCTTACTTATGCTTCTCCCAAGCCTTTCTTCCTTCAGTCACCTTCAGGGTGTCCTTTAGAGACGTCCCCCATCTTGCTGAGGCATCCTTTCCCCCTCCAGAAGCCCCTTGGTCCTTGTCACATGCCTTCCTGTCCACCCTGCCTGCCACCACCCCTCTCACGTCTTCACGTGCGTGTCAGCGACCTCCCTCCCCCTCGACCCTCATCTTCCCTTCGGCTTGTAGCTCATGTACAAGGTCACGGTTTTGGTGCCACCATCACCAGGAACTGTTCCTGCCATAAGCTGCTGAACTCTGCAATTCCTCCCTTTGGTTGTGTGTGTGCATGCTCAATATTCTCAGTTGTGTCTGACTCTGCGATCCCATGGACTGTAGCCTGCCAGGTTCCTCTGTCCATGGGATTGTCCTGGCAAGAATACTAGAGTGGGTTGGCATGACCTCCTCCAGGGGATCTTCCCAACCCGGGGATCAAACCCAAGTCTCCTGCAGATTCCTTTTGCAGGTGGATTCTTTACCACTGAGCCACCAGGGAAGCCCTCCTCTCTTTGGTTATAGATCTCATTATTGTTTTCTCTAAACCCAATTGTCGATGTCATCACAACCTCCAGTCGTTAAACCCTGCGCCGATTCCATTCTTCTGTCAGTTTCTTCCATCCTGTATCAAAATGATCCTAAAGGAAGGAAACAGATGGATGATTAGAAGATAGGAGAATGATCTCTATGCTTAGGAGCAAGGAGAGGAAAGAGTTAAGCCCCAAACCAGGGTACTAATGGTTTCCCCACCCTGCCAAGTTTTGGCACAACTTCCACGTGTCTGTTACTGATACTGCCTATAAGATTATTCTTCTTCATTAAAATGCATGGATGCTCCTGGGGTCCCAACCAGATTGCTTCACCCACCACTGCTCCTGTCACCCAGCTGCTGTTTTGCCTGATAATTCATAGTCAGCCTTTTGTCAGTCAAATGACTTCCAGCTCATTCCACCTACCTGGGAAGCTAGGCAGCAGCCTGCCCCCAGCCAGGCCACACCTCAGGTGTGACTCACCTGCAGACGGGTAAAAAGGACAGACGGGCCCCTTGCATCAGAATGAGGCCAGTTTCCTAGTGCAGCGCGTCCTCCAGAGCCCCGTGGGGCCACAGAAGCCGGCCTCCAGTTGAGACCTCAGGGTGGGTTAACCTGCCCCTTACCCTGCCCTGTTTCTCTCTGAGGACCACTCTCTTCACCTCCACCCCGCAAAGTACCTGCACAAGCATCTCTGTCTTTGGTTCTACCTGTAGGACAGCTCACCTAAGACAAGCGTGTTTTAATTTTCTAGCCAAGCTCTTTCACTGTTTTTGCTTCCCCCAAATTCCTTGGCAAATCTTATATACAGTCTCCTTTAGATAAACTCTGTATCAGTTTATCAAGGTCTGTGAAGAATCCTCTGGGGACTTCTCAGAACTGGCACATTAATGGAGCAGACATTGGCATCTTTACAGATTGAGTAGGAATCACACTCAAACTACATGTTCTTCAGTGGAGTTAACACATAGAAAGAAATGGAGAGAGAGGGAAAAAACAGTATTCTATTTGTGATCAAACAAAAAACAAGTGTGTCTGCTATCACTGCTTCCATTCAAAACTGAACCAAAGCAGATAATACCACTTACATGTGAAATCTTAAAAAAAAAAAATAGTACTAATTAACTTATTTACAAAACAGAAAAATAGTCACAGATGTAGAAAACAAACATGGTCACCGAGGAAGGAAAGGGGTGGGGAGGAAGGGTAAATTGGGAGGTTGGGACTGACATACATACATCACCATTAACATAGAAAACATCACCAACTCAATGGGCATGAAATTGAGCAGACTCCTGGAGATGGTGAGAGACAGAGGAGCCTAGCATGCTGCAGTCCATGGGGTCCCGAAGGGCAGGACTTGACTTAGCAACTGAACAACAACACAACATAAATAAATAAATATATATATGTGTGTGTGTGTATAATATATATATATATATATATACTCTAATAAGGACCTACTGTATAGCACAGGGAAATCTACTCAATACTCTGTAATGACCTACATGGGAAAAGATCTCAAAAAGAGTGGATATATGTGTGTGTACAAGTGATGCACTTTGCTATATAGCAGAAACTAACACAAATTTGTGAATCAACCATACTACAATAAAAATTTAAAAACTGAACTAAAGAAACTTTAAGCACAAACAATTGATAAATTAAATCATTAAAGTCTCAAGACTCAAAATGAAAAAACAGAATCATTTACAAAGGAACCCACACATACATTGTAAGAATTGAAAAGTGAGTTTAGCAAATTGCTGAATGTGAAGTCAATATTAAAAAATCAAATATTTTAATATACTAGCAACATACAATTAGAAATTGAAAATTTCTTAAATGTACAATTGAAAAGATTATCAAAAAAGCATCCCAAAAAGAAAGCATCTCATATTTATTAAAACTGAAAAATGTGCAAACCTGTAAATAGAAAAATATCAAACATCATATAGAAACATTAAGAATCTTTACGAAAACAGAGGGAAATATTTTTTGGTTTGGAAGACTTGATACTGTAAAAATGTCAATTCTCCCAAAATTGATTATTATACTCTCGATCAAAATCCCAAGAGGTTTCATTTTTCAAAAAATTAACCAGCCGATTCCAAATTTATATGGAATAGCAGAGGGCCAAGAATAGCCCAAATGCTCTTGAAGGAGAAGAATCTAAGACCGGTTCTATCAGAGGGCAAGACTTGTCATTAAATAGTTAAATGTGGTTTTGGCAAAGGATAGGCCAGAACAGAGAAGGGCATGGCAACCCACTCCCATATTCCTGCCTGGAGAATTCAGTGGACAGGAACCTGGTATTAGAAAAGATTCTGATGCTGGGAAAGACTGAGGGCAGGAGGAGAAGGGGGCAACAGAGAATGAGATGGTTGGATGGCATCAGTGACTCGATGGACATGGGTTTGAGCGAGCTCCGGGAGATGGCGAAGGACAGGGGAGCCTGGAGAGCTGTAATCCATGGGGTCGCAAAGAGTCAGACGTTTAAGGTTTACTTACTTATTTTTGACTGTGCTGGGTCTTCACTGCTGGTCATGGACTTTGTCTAGTTTTGGCCAGCAGAAGCTACTCTCTAGTTGCAGTGTGTGGGCTTCTCATTATAGGAGACATGGGTTCGATCCCTGGGTCGGGAAGATTCCCTGGAGAAGGAAATGGCAACCCACTCCAGTATTCTTACCTGGGAAATCCCATGGACAGAGGAGCCTGGTGGGCTACAGTCCGTGGGGTCACAAAGAGTCAAACATTTAACACACACATTATATTTTTAGCTCCCTAGTAGTCTTCTTATTTTTCATTCCATTCTTTCACATCTTATCACAGCTGTTTCAGCTCCAATTCCGTAAATGCAATGCCTTCTTAAATCTGACTCTTCAGGCCAAAAGGTTGTCTACACCCCTCTTCCGGCTCTTGTCATAAACAATTTTCTGAAGTCTCATAGTTTGATGTATCCCATCCTTACTTGGCACTACTTTTTACTATAACCCTGTAGGGTTTTCCCCTGTATTCAGTTTTGGACATGGGCTGGTTTACTCAGAACCTGTGTCAACTGACAAAACCTGTGTGGATTTCCATCGGGCCCACTGTCATGCATTTCGTTGCTTCTTAAATCCTTTTTGCCCATTTGTAGCTAAAACATTGTTTGATGCACTAATATGGATATCATTATTTATAAGCAAAATAGTGTATTAGAATAAAGGAATTTTTTAATTAGATATTAAATATGGAGAATATATTGGTAAGAGGTGTGCAAATATGCAAATAAATTTTCTGGAGCTTTTGTTGAGTAAGAAGAAAAGAATGAGACAGTAGATTTGGAAAAGCAAGAATACAACGTTAGTAATGCGAATAAAGAACAACTTTGAAGCTGGCATTCAACCTTGGAGCAAAGAAATCCACAGAGACAACCACTCAACTTCCTTTCCCTGTCACCAGTTACAGGACGTGCAGCACAGGATAATGACATGGTAGTTTTATTAAAAGCCACACATGCAAAAGACGTAAACAGCCATCGGGGATGAAGCCCTACAAGTTCTGGCTTGCTCCAGTTCAACGGAAAACGGAAGAGCAATTTCAGGTGGAAATTTGTAAGAAAAATGTATGCAGTCAAAGAGAACTTGAGTTGCAATAAAACAGAACAAACAGAACCTGTGAAGTAGAGAGTACCAGAGAGCCTGTTAGTTACTGTGCATTCGCGGTTCTCTTACCAGAACATTGAGCGTTGATGTGAATGAACATATCACTTTTGATGATGCTGTACTGTGTGTCGGCCCGCAGCGTTGTGGGCAGAGGAGACCTTGGACCGGATGTGGCTGATCTCACCCCCGACTCGCCGGCCCTGGCTGGGTCTCTGGCCCCCACAGCAGCCCACCAGCCAGCGGGCCCTCACTGCCTCCAGCTGCCATACTGAAGGGTCACTCTTGCTGGTTTGAGAGTAGAAAAAAGACTCAGAGGGCTTCTAATTTTGAGCTTAATTCCCCGGGCCTCAGGGGTTCCATCTACTGTGGTTCTGTGGTTCTCTCTCCTCTCTGAATGGCCTGACTCTCTGACACGCAAAGCAGAGAGCTACCATACAAACCCAGGAACATCTCCACCAGGGCTCTTTCTGTTTTTGTTCCCCCGGAAGGACTTCACTTGTAATGACTAATCTGCCTAGACTGAAAAGCACGCTGCCTGTCCTCGCCCTCCTCTGAGTCAAACTTGGGGAGTTTCAGCCAGTCTTTCAGTGGTTTCAGAAAGAAAACAGATGTTTTAACTTTTTATTTTGTATTGGGGTATAGCAGACTAACAATGTTGTGACGGTTTCCGGTGAAAAGCAAAGGGCCCCAGCCATACATATACAAGTATCCATTCTCCCCCAAACTCCCTCCCACCCAGGCTGCCACGTCACGCCGAGCAGAGCTCCCCGGGCTCTGCAATAGGTCCTCGTCGGCGGTCCATTAAACACAGCGGTGTGCACATGTCCAGCCCTCACAGACACCGGCCGGGAGACAGCAACAAATAGAAGTAGTGAGATGGGTGCCTTGGTTTAGACTGGCTGCTGTCTTGTGTTTCTGAACTCAGTGGATGGCAGTTGTGGGAAGAAAATAAGGCAGGTTGACACACAGGCGCCTCATCAGGTCCCCTCTCAAACATGCCTTCCCACCCGGCCACATCAATTTGCAATCAGCAGAGGTGTCTTCCTTATTCTGATGCTCCATTGGCCATCATTCTTAGATTTTAGAATTACTGTGAGTTTTCATCTTTTTTTATATGTCTTTATATGTACTTAGGGTGGAAAGCTGGGAAAAGAATTATTACTGGCACAAGATGTATTATTCCTAAATAACTGAGAAGAATTGTTAGCTTTATAGGGTATGTATTACTGTATTTTTAGATGAAGAGCTTGAAACTATTTATGTCACTAAAAAAAAGTCAGTTGGTAACACATCATACATATTTTATGACAAAAATGCTTTATTCACTGGGAAACATCTTGATCAATGAAAGGTCAGTAAAGATGGTGTTTACTGACTTACAGATTTAAGAATCACACTCTTCTCTTTATTGTGAATAGATTCATTTTCCCCTCATGATTAAAATTCTGAAAAACCCCAGTGCAAATGAGAAAATATGCATATCAAGGAAAAGAATAAGAACAAAAGCAACACCAGACAATGCCCGACCCATAATACAGGTCATGGTCAGTGTCTAGCTGTGCTGTCAGCTTAATATGGAATCAGCCCTGGAAACCCTACCCTCAAAAAGGAACCACAGGAGAGACTATTTTTGATTATCTGAGATAAAATTGACATGTGAGACATGTATTCTAGGTAAAAGACTTGGAAGAACAGCCTCGTGTCACCAATGAGAATTTTTTTTATGCTATGAGCACGTTTCAGCCATGAGACGCCTGTATAAAGAACATGACACTTGTCTTTTCCAGCACAGAGAGAACTAGGGGAAGGACCAGCATAAGAGCAGGTGAAGTTAATCCACCTTCTCCTGTAAAAACTGCTACAGCCACACTTCACCAACACCAGGGCAGCTGGGAGGAGGGCCGTCACAGGGCAGGGAAAACGGACCACCATCAGACTGGAAATCCACCTCTACGGGAGAGTGTGTCAGTGGTCATTCCAGAGCATGCAGTTGAGGCAGAGATCAAGAACTCAGATCGACACATCGGAGAACAAAGGCCCTGGGTCCTGGGGTCTTGAACGCTCTGGTGTCTGGCTTTCAGTTGATGGGAAGTGGTTTCCACGAGCATTGTGTCCAGGCCCCGGAGGGCTCTTAGGAGGCCTCTGGGAGGACAGATGGGTCCACACGGCAGAGGATGGAGAGAGGGGATGGGAGGGCCGCAGCTAGGGCAGCACCTCCCTCCCCCCCCGCCCCCCGCAGCGTGCTGAGTGGTTAGGAGCAGCTACGTGCATGCCCAGTGTGGTTCAGTCGCTCAGTCGTGCCCGACTCTCTGCGACCCCGTGGACTGTAGCCACCAGGCTCCTCTGTCCATGGGATTCTCCAGGCGGGAATACTGGAGTGGGTTGATATTTCCTCCTCCAGGAGATCTTCCCAACCCAGAGATCCAGCCCAGGTCTCCTGCGTTGGCAGGCGGGTTCTTTACCGTCTGAGCCACCAGGGAAGCCCTTAGGAGCAACTACAGAGGAGCCTTCTCTGAGGACAGGCGTGACGAGACAGAGGAAGTGCCTCATGGTGACGGCTCTCTAAGGAAAACTGAGACGACATCTCTTTTTAATTCGCTGCCTCCTCTCCTAAGTTCATGTCAGATTCACAAAACAAATACCATCCTGCCCTCTGCAGAATGCACGCTGCTGGGGGAGCCTCGCTCCCCTGAGCCCTCACCGAGCCCACCCCCATCGGACACCCTCCATGCCGCAGAAGACAGACAGGAAGAGGAGGAGCACCCCGCCCCGGGCCACCAGGATTGCAGCTGCGGCAGGAACTCGGCTGTTTCCAAAACAGATCCCACGGAAACCTTTTCTCTTGCCACCCGTGGAAAAGTGTTTTCTGAATCTGCCAGTTCCTAGAAGCGGACTAATGACTTGAACTTTCAGGATTCCTTTATAAGCAGGTCAGTAACTTAGAATCTATATCATCCTCAATTATGTTGACCTTCAAGTCACAGCAGGTAAATTTATATGCTTGAAAGCTTAGGGTGGTGAAAGTTTGGGGAGGGAGCAAGGACCTTTTAGTTCTAAAAGACTTAGATGAGAACCTGCGACAGGGTGAGAGAAAGGTCAGGAGAAGTGAGGACCAACGGCCGGAGGTGAGGAGCGTGGAGTCGCGATGAAATTCAGTCAGCTTTGGATGTTAGCGAAAACGCAAATGCCCGTGTGATACCAGGGGTGAAACTTATCATCGCTTTCTCCCAGCTCCAAGCACCAGACCGTGTTCCCCTTTCAAGGAGAGCAGACCCTGCCATAGAAGAGAATGGTTTGGGTTTTGTTGTGTCTGATGAAAAAGAGAAAAGGGCGGTTAGCATTAAATGTCTCCCAGGACGGTGAGGACTTCTCCATACCGACAACCCCACTGGCTGCAACTGCCTGGGTGCCATTTTCATCCACCTCCACAAAGGTTTTATGGACAACTTTTGACAGGTACAAACTGGGACTTGGAGAGATTCCTGTAAGGTCAGCCTTTGTTTCATCAAAGATATCCGTGATGCCCATGTCTTGTAGAATAGGGTTGAGATCATAGCTGTCTTCCAGGGTGAACCGAGGGAAGGAGACGGCTACTCTTTTTTCTGACATATTTTCTGAACTGCTCCAGGCCATGAGTTTTTCGTAGGTGATATTCCTTTCAAGCTACAAGAAGAAGAAAATCATGTTCAAGGTCAGATGATGAGCTTGCAAAGGATGCCCTACACACTTCCAAGGGGGGCCTCAGACTATTTCCACCGCTGGTAACAATCCTCAAGGTCTTTGCCTCAGAATCCTCTGATTTCACTTAAAGTCCTCCAAGAAAATCTCTTTCTTCTTTAACAGACACCAGAAAATGTGGATTCCTCTGTTCTGTGGTGTCTGACAGGTTAGTGTCCAATGCCCAGGAAAGCTCATGTGGTTAGGTCGGGTCAGCTTGGCCAATCCTTGATGTTCTGCAGCTCAGCCTCCTCTTTTATAAGACAGACACCACCACTGGAGTTCTGCAAGGACTGAGCACCATGGTGTCTGCAAAGAGCTTCCCATGGCGCTGCTCTGCTTAGACTCTCTGTCAGGTCAGGCTCTCTGTGGCCCCGTGGACTGTGGCCCACCAGGCTCCTCTGTCCATGGAGTTTTCCAGGCAAGAACACTGGAGTGGAGTGTCGTTTCCTCCTCCAGGGGGTCTTCCCAACCCAGGGATGGAGCCCGTGTCTCTTGTGTCTCCTGCATTGGCAGGCGGGCTCTTTACCACTAGCGCCACCTGGGAAGCCCGCACATAATGCTTGCACGTGATAAACTTGGAATGATAGTTATGATTCTCATTGTCACACCTGTTCTCCCATATCCCTGTATTTCTGTCTCACTTTCTCTCTTCCCCACTCCCACCCCACCAAGCTGAACCTTCATTAATTCCTTTATTAATTCCCCAGCCTTTATTAATTCCTACTTCACAAGCAATTTGCTTCAACATCAGCATCTCCACTTCTGTCAAAGCACGAGGACCAAGAAAGAGGATTAAGCTAAAGAGTCTCTAACTGAGCGACAGCGAAACAGTGTGAGAAGAGGCCAGACATCCAGATATTCAGGAAAAAGGAGGAGTTATTTCATTTGTTGCAATTATCAAGTTCCTCCGCTTCCAGATCCCTTGGTCTGGAAAAATAACTGCAGAGAACCATGAGATGAGCAAAGAAAGCCCTATCTAATATTTTTGGCATTTGTTCTTTCAGTTCAGTTCAATCACTCAGTCGTGTCCGACTCTTTGCGACCCCGTGAAGGTCCAGGGAGGCACACCAGGCCTCCCTGTCCATCACCAGCTCCCGAAGTTTACTCAAACTCATGTCCATTGAGTTGGTGATGCCATCCAGCCATCTCATCTCTGTCATCCCCTTCTCCTCCTGCCCCCAATCCCTCCCAGCATCAGGGGCTTTTCCAGTGAGTCAACTCTTCGCATGAGGTGGCCAAAGTATTGGAGTTTCAGCTTCAGCATCAGTCCTTCCAATGAACACCCAGGACTGATCTCCTTTAGGATGGACTGGTTGGATCTCCTTGCAGTCCAAGGGACTCTCAAGAGTCTCCAACACCATAGTTCAAAAGCATCAATTCTTCGGTGCTCAGCTTTCTTCACAGACCAACTCTCACATCCATACATGACCACTGGAAAAACCACAGCCTTGACCAGATGGACCTTGGTTGGCAAAGTAATGTCTCTGCTTTTTAATAT
Source organism: Cervus canadensis (assembly GCF_019320065.1). Classification (NCBI taxonomy): domain Eukaryota; kingdom Metazoa; phylum Chordata; class Mammalia; order Artiodactyla; family Cervidae; genus Cervus; species Cervus canadensis. The sequence continues at coordinate 16,900,801 of NC_057408.1, read as the reverse complement.
GCTATCTAGGTTGGTCATAACTTTCCTTCCAAGGAGTAAGTGTCTTTTAATTTCATGGCTGCAATCACTATCTGCAGTGATTTTGGAGCCCAAAAAAATGAAGTCTGACACTGTTTCCACTGTTTCCCCATCTATTTCCCATGAGGTGATGGGACCAGATGCCATGATCTTAGTTTTCTGAATGTTGAGCTTTAAGCCAACTTCACTCTCCTCTTTCACTTTCATCAAGAGGCTTTTTAGTTCCTCTTCACTCTCTGCCATAAGGGTGGTGTCATCTGCATATCTGAGGTTATTGATATTTCTTCCAGCAATTTGTTCTTTAGTTCTCAGCAAATGAGAAATAAATGTCTCATGAGTTCAGATTCGTATGTATTCTCTGATTCTCTGATAGCCCAGATACCATCCTTCCTCAAGATGATATGATGCAATATAGTGTGTGTTTGTGTGTGTGTGTGTGAGTCGCTCAGTCCTGTCCAATTCCTTGCGACCCCATGGACTATAGCCCTCCAGGCTCCTCTGTCCATGGGATTCTCCAGGCAAGAGTACTGGAGTGGGTTGCCATTCCCTTCTCCAGGGGATCTTCCCGACCTAGAAATCGAACCAGGGTCTCCCGCATTGCAGGTGGATTCTCTACCATCTGAGCCACAGGGGAGCCCCAAAATACGTTGTTGTCATTGTTGCTCAGTCGCTCAGTTGTGTCTGACTCTTTACAACCCTGTGGACTGCAGCTGCAGAGATATGCAAGTGAAGACTTACCTCTTCCAGGGCCTTCAGGTTGTCCGCGGAGCCAGACGGCAGCAGCACGACCATATCGAGCTTCCCCTTCGTGTACGGAAGCTCCAAGATCTGCACTTTCAGCTCGTCCACAAAGCCAATTCTGAACAGCCCGTTCTGGTTCATCATCTTCACGTTCTGCTTTTCACTCTGAGGCGGACACGGTAGAAAGTCACAGCATGGCCACAAGAAGTTCACAAACCTACACAGTCCCCAACTTCCCTGACAACATGGTCCATCCAGATGAGAAGGCGCTTCCCCCGAAAGTTCAGAGCCACAGGGATCCAGTCTAACGAAGCCTTCTGCCCACTGACCAGGGGGCCCTTACTTTGTCAACACCCCATCTTTCCACGGTTTTGGTAGGTTCTTCAGGTCCTAAGACCCCTTGTCAGTAGGATGTCCAACCAGGCGTCTACCCACAGCCTCACCAGCTGAAACCAGCCCTGCCAGCTCCCTCTTCCATACCTGCTCCACCCAGGTTCTGGCCTTCCGTGACGCTCCATCCCTATTGGCCTGGACGGGCCCACAGAAGCATCAGTGGGAAACTGGTTAAATGCTAAGCTTCTGGGTACTAAATAACAACTCCTGCCTCATGGGCTTCTGCCAGAGGAAAGGGCGCCGGAAGCCTCCTGATAGCCTCACAGTACGCGGCAGGCCGCCAACCGACAGGAGCGCGAGCCGCGCTGGAGAGAACAGCACGGCTGTTCCCATTCTGCAGCTCCTGGCTCAGAACACGCCTTTTTCAAGTACCATCTATTATTTTGGAGGCAGTACTTGTGCAGAGAGTTAGAAAATGCAGAAAAATAAGCAAATGTAAACACCATCTCTCTCTCCTGGAGTTACCTATGCTGACAGATAAATGTATGTTCCCTACTGGGCCTCTTTCTATGCATGTATAATACTTATACACAGTTATAAGTCATATGTAATATACGCAATACAATGTATATAATATTGATAATAATATTTGCTTTTTTGAAATAAGGAACACAGGTTTTTGAGGCAAATGCTCATACATGTGAATCTTAATGCGTGAATTTGGCTGAGTAACCTTTGCATTTTTTCCCCCTGGACTCCTAAGTAGGACTAATAATAACACCTATTTCCATAATGTTATTTTGGGGAAGAAATGAAATAATGAAGGAAAAATGCTCAGTGAAGCACCTAGCACAAAAATGCTTCATAATCTTTAGGCACTGACTTTTATTAATCACCAAATGTTCTTGTAAATGTAAGTCATAACCCAGAGACCTAAGTTGAGATGTGAATATACATACTGCCCATTATTCAGTGGAAATTGTGAGTGAATATCTAGAAAACTGTGCTCTGGTACCTCACTTAGAGAAAAAACGGCATCAACCGTGTTTTCGCAGTCAAAATATTTCTCCCATTTGGCCTTGAAGTAGACAGCGTTCACCAGCACCAGCACAGTCTCATTGTTGATACTGTCCTTGCTGAAGAGTTCCTTGATTTTACCTTTAAAAAAAAGTTTCCAGAGAATATCCTAAATATGAATTGTAGCAAAAGTATTCAAGTAGACAGATTTTTTTAATGCAGTTTAGTATTCCCAAGACTAAAGTATGTCTCATCCAGGAAGTAATCCAAGAAAATTGGTGGTGGTTTAGTGGTTAAGTCATGTCCAACTCTTGTGACCCCATGGACTGTAGCCCACCAGGCTCCTCTGTCCATGAGATTTCCCAAGCAAGCATACTGGAGTAGAAAGCCAGTTCCTTCTCCAGGGGTCTTCCTGACCCAGGGTTCGAACCCAGGTCTCTTGCATTGCAAGTGGATTCTTTAACCAACTGAGCCACCAGGGAAGCCTAATCCAAGAAAACTAAACCCCCCATAAAAGGCAGATGGGCAGATTCGTATTGAAAATATTCTTCCATTTTTGTTGAACTCAAATATTCACTACTCATCACCATCATTCCTTCACTCAGAAAATACCTGTAAATCTAGCTAAAAGTTGGCAAGAATTAGGATCTTCTTATTTCTATTTCCCTCTGAAGAAACATACTCTATTCACCATCCTCCTACTGACCCTTAAAGAAACATGGAACTTAAAGAAACATGGACATCCTGCTAGTATTGTACTTGGCTGAAAGGCATCTCACCTTCATGATGGAGCAAAGGACCATAAATAAGCACCCACAGCATCTAAGCATTTTAACTATTTGACACCTACACAACAAGCTTCGGACCCAATCCACACACACGAGCATCTGGTCCCAACAGACCAGAGACCGCAAAGCGGGGCTGACTTTTTTCTTTTAAATGGAAAAGAGTACCACCTCCAATGTGTTGGGTCTTTCTTACCTTGGGATTGAGATTCAACCCAGAAGTTAATCTCTTGCCTGGATTTTTCAGTGTCTTTCTGAAAATCAACACTTTCAACTGTCGTGTGGTAAAATTGAATCACGCCATCTAAGTATTCCTGATAAATTGGGATAAATGGAAATAGTGACATGAAGTCATACAATTATGCTAACAGTTTAGGAGTGAAGCAGTCGTGAGAAGCCTAATGAGAAGGAAGTGTCTGGTCATTTATGCTGAGTGCATGGGGTCTCTATCTACCCCCAGCCTCAACTACACGGAGACATTTCATTGCCTGTAGTGTTAATTGAGGGTACAGAATTCTTATCTGTGGAGTTGTCCACAGTTAAAATGACACTAGCTTTCCCACCAGATTTGGACATTCCATTTGTAGAGACTCACAGCTCAGCTGGTAAAGAATCTGCCCGCAGTGCAGGAGACCCCAGTTCAATTCATGAGTTGGGAAGGTCTCCTGGAGGAGGACATGGCAACCCACTCCAGTCTTCTTGCCTGGAGAATCCCTGGGGCCAGAGGAGGCTGGTGGGCTACAGTCCATGGGATCACAAAGAGTTGGATACAACTGAGCGACTAGGCACAGCACAGCCCAGGACAAACAGCAAGTGACTTTGGAGCCTTTGCCGTAAAACGCTTTAAGTTTTCAGAATTAGAACCCGGTTTAATGGCACTGTACAGAGTTCCTATTCACAGTAATGAAAGCATTTTAGAAATAGGGTGATCACTACACAACACTGAATACAACTAATGCCACTGAATCGCATACTTAGAAATGGTTAAAGTACCAATTTTTATGCTCTAGATATTTTACCACAATTTTAAAGAATTTTGTAATGTAATATATCTAAATCACTGCTGTGAACATTTTTAAAAAGTGAGTTGTATGTTATATGAATTTATATTTCAATAAAGCTAGTTTGGGGGGAAAAAAAAACATAAAATCTCATCTCCATCATAAGAGAACATACTAATTTTGGTCCAAGTACGCGAACTCCTCTTAAACACGCCCCTGACACTCGTGTCCCGCCTGTGCATTGGTCACGCCCACTCACGCTCACTGCGGCTCACTAGCTCTCTCTAGTGGCGAGGGAGGAAACTGAAGCCCGGATTCAGCCGCGTCTTTCTCTAGTTCCAAAGCCTTTAGCCGCAGAGACAGGACTTGCGCCTTTTGGCTCCAGTCGGTCTCCTTCGGCGACACTGCACCGCATCTTAAATGAGTACAATTTCATAGGCAGGTGGCCTGATCGTGGCATAAAAAGCGGTTTTAGAGAAGTGCCTTGAGCGGGGAGGGAAGGACCAGCTGGGAGAGGAGCTACCAGTGCCTCTACCAGGCACCGTGAATGGGAAAGACCGTCAAGGTCACAGGAGAGAACGCCGTTACCAAACCCACACGAGCTCCAGGCCTGCAGAGGCTGTTAGTCACGTGACCCTCCCCTTCCCCACACTCCCATCCATCAGGGGACCTCCTGAAGTGTGCAAGTTGAAAACTGGGAGGAGGGCGACAGAAGGTGTGGGAGAGAACGAAACAGGTCCTGGACATCCCACCGTCACCTCCTCCTGTCAGAGGTTTGTGCTCTAGACAGCAGGTGAGAAATCCAGCTCCTTGATGGTTTTGAAATAGTAAGTCAAAGGGGGGTCTTAATCAGCAGTCACGCCTAACTCACCGGGCAGATTGGGAATTCTCGCTCCGCATAAAGCCTGTTGGCAACACTCAGGGTGTAATCGACTTTGATCCTGGCTAATTTGGAGAGAAGCTGTCCGAAATAGCAGCTGAGCAGTCCACTCTCATCCTTTGAAGACTCGGTCTAACAAAAGAAGAAATAAAAGGTGACCTTTAAAACGCGTTAAAGCCTCAGAAAGCAAGCAGTCATTTCACTTTGTAACCGGTTGGGGGAGCAAGCGGAGAAGAAGCGAGGGACGGAGGGAGGGCATGGTCCGTGTCCTGGCTCCCACGTTGGATCAAGATCAGGGGGGAAATATGTAAACGGAGACTCCACAGTGTACACTGCATTTTAGATGAGTGTGCCTTGTTTTTCTCTGTTTTCAAAAAGAGTCAAGAAAGAATCTTAAACGTCCTAACGTAGGAGGATATATAAACTAGAGAATATCTTTACCGTTCCTGGTATAAGACAACCCATAAAAGCCTTCGATGTCAGTACAGATTCCAGCAGGAAACAGAACAGCAGAAGTGGAGAGAGTCGTGGGGAGCTACTTCCCCGACCCCATCCTCCTCACCCTGGCTCCATCCTGGGGAACCGTGACCTGTACACCTAGGTGAGTCCTGGGACTGTGGTCTGAGCTTCTTTATCGTAAGCAGAAGATTCTAGATCCTACTCTTTACAGCCAAGGACGCATAAGACGCGTGACCAGAGAGGAATTGGGTCATTTGGGATCATTGCTGTGGCTGTGGGGCTGAGGTCTGCCAGGCTCTCACGGAGGAGAAACGACCGTGGCCTCACACAGGACCGCCCGGAGGAGCACTGCAGACCGAGGGGCAGAGTTCGTGGTGACCCACCTGCAGCGTCAGAGGCCCCGCCACTTCCTTCTGCCCTTCCAGGTTGCTGTCAGCAGGCACTTCCTGCTCTGCTTTTTTCAGACAGGGATCTGGCTCGTTCCCTTTATTCTGGGACAATTCGTTGAAGTGCAGTACCTATGCGAGAGTGGAGATGGGATCTTTGAGACCGCACAAACAGCAGGAAGTCTGAACAGCTTCAGAAACGTTTTTAATAACGTGGCGATGATAAGGATTACAGAGTTAAACAAAATAATCATCAGCGGTTTAAACAACGGTTTAAAGAAAGGCGGCAGCTGGGGAAGGAGAGGGTGGGATGAACTCAGAGAGCAGCGTGGAGGCACGTATGTTACCACATGTAAACTAGGCAGCCGGTGAGAATTTGCTGTCTGATGCAGGGAGCCCAACCCGGGGCTCTGTGACAGCCGAGAGGGGTGATGGGGTGGAGATGGGAGGGAGGTTCAAGGGGAAGGGGACAATGTATGTATGCCTGCAGCTGATTCATGTTGATATTTGGCAGAAACCAACACAATATTGCAAAGCAGTTATCCTCTAATTAAAAGTAAAGTAAAAAAAAAAAGAAAGGTACATGTTTCTTTTGACTCAGGCTGTGAAGTGGAAGGATGGGAAGTAAACAGAATGCTATGCCCCTGGGACTGCATTTAAGAAAGAATGTAGCCAAGCTAAAAGAATATCAAGGCATCCACAAATCACACTTGGCTATGAGATGGCCTGAATTGACTAGAAGTGTAAAATACACATCAGATTTTGAAGACTTCGTATGAAAAAAAAAAAGAATATAAAATATTTTATTTAAATGTTTTAACTGATTGCATGTTGATATATTTTCAAGGTATTGGGTTAAATAATATATATTATTAAAATTAGTCTCATCTATTTTTATACTTTCTTAGCATGGCTACTAAAAAGTTTTTAATTACATATGTGACTTAAATTATATTTGTGTTAGACTGTGCTGACCTAGAGCTTCAAATCAGTAGAGCAGAAGATAAGTTATCCAGAGCTTTGCAGAAAGATGGGAGACAAGGGGGGCATCTGGCATCGTCAAGGTAAGTCTGCTGTGACACCCAAGAGCCTGGAGAAGGAGCATCTGAAACCTGGCCTGGAGGATGCCGATTGCACTTTAGCCGAATGTGGCTAATGGAATAAGGGGTGTGTGTGTGTGTGTGTGTGTGCGGGCACACTAAGTCGTGTCTGACTGTTTGTGATCCCATGGACTGTAGCCTGCCAGGCCCCTCTGCCCATGGGATTTTACAAGCAAGAACACTGGAGTGGGTTACCATTCCCTTCTCCAGGGGATCTTCTGGAGAAGATTGAACCTGCATCTCCTGCATTTCCTGCATTGGCAGACAGATTCTTTACCACTGCACCACCTGGGATGGAGTAATACACCAAATCAAAGTACATGAATAAAGTAGAGTGACCCTAAACACCTGCTGCCTCAATCCAGTAATTCACTCTTCCATCTTAGGGACACAACTGTGTTCATACTTAGCCTCTGCACTCTGGACTAGATCAGGGAATTGTCAGGCCGCCTCTGGAGCCTGTGGTTTACTGGGAGGAGTTGCTCTTGTCAGTGTCATTCATTCCTTCCACACATTTGCATTGGGTTGCTGCTCTAGGACAGAGTCCTGCCCTCTGGGAGGTTACATTCTAGTGGGAGAGGGATGAAATAGTAAGTAATTACTCTAGGTGGTATGTCAGAAGATGGAAAATGCCATGTGGGGGAAAGCAGCTGGGACAATGGGAATCTCAGTGTTGGGGGCCAGGATGCAGCCTTAAGGGGCTTCCCTGGGGGCTCAGACAGTAAAGAATCTGCCTGCAGTGTGGGAGACCCAGGTTCAATCCCTGCGTCAGGAAGATCCTCTGGAGAAAGGAACGGCTACCCACTCCAGTATTCTCTTGCCTGGAGAGTCCCATGGACAGAGGAGACTGGAGGGCTCTAGTCCATGGGGTCGCAAAGAGTTGGACAGGACCTAGCAAATAACACACATTCACACACACACATGCAAACACACACAGCCGTAGATTGAGAAATCAAAGTCAATCTCTTTGAGAAGGTTAACTCTGATCACAGTCCTGAAACGGAGATTAAATTCTAGATCAGTCACCTAGGGGAATGGGATGGAGCAAAGGCCCTAAAGCAGGAGTGGGGTTGAATATCCCAAGGAAGGGGTGGGAGGTCAGTATGGCCAGAGAGAGGGGAGGGTGGGGAGAGAGTCACCAGGTTGCCCAAAACCTGGACCCCCAACCCTCATAGGCCATTGAAAGAGCTCGGACTTCTGTCATTAGGGAAGTGGAGGTCCAGGTGTTGAGCCAACAGGAAACAGGAGCTGACTTTGGTTTTAAAGAATCTTTCTGGCACCTGGGTTCAGAACACTGACAGTGGAAGCAAGGCCGCTTGTGAGGAATCTGGATCCAGTTGTCAGGGGCAGGCATCAGGGAGGTGGTGGGGAGTGCCAAAATCTTAGATATATTTCAAAAGAAAAGCTAACAGTCCTTTCTGACAAACTTGATGTGAAGTGAGAGAGAAAGGCAAGGAGGACACCAGAATCTTTCACCACTGGATACATAACTGGTGCTTAATACATTTTTATTTAATGGAATGAGTGAGAGAGAAAACACACGCACATATTAAAAAATACTGGCAATACTGGTATCGATAATTATATAGAGAAAAAGCACCAGACATGTAGACAGACAAGGGCTTCCCTGGTGGCTCAGTCAGTAAAGATCTGCCTACAATGCAGGAGACATAAAAGATGCGGGTTCAATCCCTGGGTCGGGAAGATCCCCTGGAGAAGGGAATGCAACCCACTCCAGTATTCTTGCCTGGGAAATCCCTGGCGGGCTCCAGTCAATGAGGTTGCAAAGAGTTGGACACAAGTGAAGCAGCTGAGCACGCATGCAGACAGACAGAGACAGGAGGTTGTGAGAACGGCCATCAGGTTGGTGAGATGGAGCAGTCCTCAGGGAGCCGGAGGCGCCCCTGAGCCTGGAAGTATGGTTGGACTGAAGAGAAAGCAGGGCATGCCCCACAAATGAATCTCGGGGCAGTTACAGTTCCCAGCAAGCCCAGGGCGCAGGGAACAGTCAGGCTTGCCAAGGGATCAGGGCCCGACTCTGCGCCCGGACGCCGCGCACCATCCGCACCTGGTCGATCTGGCGCGCGCTGCCGCTCCTGGCTCCCAGGCGGACCATGCCAAGCGCGGCCGAGAGGCTCAGCGGGCAGAAGAAGATGTTCTTCCGACAATCATCTGTGCTGATCTTTTGGAACAGATCAAAGCAAAACTTGGTATTTGCTGCGATGAGAGAGTCCATTGTGAATCTGATGACAATCTGAAACAAACAAGAAAACAAAACAAGAGGGAGAGAAAAACGATCATCAGGGCACAGTAGGTAAACAGTTCTTTTAAACACCCAAGATACAACCATACACCATTAGTCATTGTGTCATTAAAAACTGGAAAACTCAGGTCATTATCCTCATGGTATAAACATCGAGATGTGGATATTGACATTGATTCAGATAGAGATCTATATTCATTAAGTGGTATGATCAGTTTACTGGGCCTGCCATAACAAATTGCTACAAACCGGGTGACTCAGATAACAAAAAAATGGATTTTCCCACGGTTCTGGAGGCCAGAAGTCCAAAACCAAGATGTTGGCAGAACTGCTTCTTTCTGGAGACTCTCAGGGAAGATCCGTCCCATGCCTCTCTCCAAGCCCCCTTGGCAGCAGTCCTTGGCTTGTAGAGACATCTCTCTAACCTCGGCCCCCATCTTCACATCGCGTTCTTCCCCATGTCTTCCATGTGTGTCACACACAGACACTTGCCATTGGTTTAAGGCTCACCCTAATCCAGCACGAATTCATCTTAACTTGTTTACATCTGCAAAGACCCTACTTCCTATAAGGTCTCATTCACAGGTACTGGGGATTAGAGTTTAAACATATCTTTAGGGAAGCACAGTTCTACCTACTTTGTTGTAGAACTGCCTTTAATTAGGTAAATAAAGTCAAAGGCTACCGTTTCCCCAAGGTCAAGTTGACAACCGAGGTCATTCCACCTCCTTCTCCTAAGTGTTTCCCCCGTCCCCTCCCCTCTGTGTTCTACAGCATCGGAAACGTCCAGCAGTCATCTGGGGCTGCGTCCACTGGAACATTCTCACCTCCTTCTGACTCATTCCACATGCAACCTACAGGACATGAGGCTATGAAGTCAGTCACTGGCATTGTTCAAGAGATAATAAGGCTTGAAAGATCTTGGAGGTTTAGAATTCATTAGTGGTTCTAAACTTTGCCCACCAAAAATCTATTCCAGAAGTATCAAGAGACTCTTACAAAGCCTCTACCTTGGACCCATCCCTCTCAGATGAGATGTCCTTTCTTCTGTCTTTTTGCCTATTGTGGTATTCCAAGATGGAAACGTAAGCCCTCTTATTTCTGTTTTTATCACTAGACTAGAGGCCCATAGTAAGTGTTAAGAAATCGCTACTGCATTAAACAGAATGGAGTACACTGGCTTTAGCATCTTCCCAGTTTAGATCTTTTTTAAAAATTTGTTTGCATTTTTATTTCGTTGACCACACCATGTGGCATTTGGGAGCTTCCCAACCAGAGATTGAACCCGAGCCCCTGCACTGGAAGTGCTGAATCCCAACCAGTGGGCTGCGAGGCAAGTCCCAAGTATGGACCTTTTTAGTCTATAAACCCTAATTCAAAAAGAGAGCATTAGGCAACTTTTTTAACCTGTGCCAGATGTGTGTTTTATATATATATATGCAAGTTAGATACTATCACTCCCTTTTAGAGATGATGAAACTGAGGGATTAAATCCCACTTGTGGATTTCTCTGGTGGTCCAGTGATTAAGAATTCTCTTGCCAGTGCCGGGGACACGGGTTCGATCCCTGGTCCAGGAAGATCCCCCATGCCTCAAGAAACTGGGCCCGAGAGACACAATGGCTGTGCCTCTGCTCCCGAGCCTGTGCCCCACTCACCGCCACCAGAGGCAGCCTGCATGCAGCAACGAAGACCCCGCCCAGCCAAAAATAAATTAATTAAAAATTTCACAGACTTATCCAAATTAAGTGCTCTCTCTACTATATTGACTGTTTCTGCTAAGCTGCCCCTCAGTGCCGGGTCTGCTGATCACATACGTGCCTGCTGCATGTGGGTACTTCCTCCTCTTGCTTTACCTTTTGGTCCATTTTTAATGTCATTTTTTTTCTGCCAAATTTGTCCATAACTGTATTTCTCATTTTGTGCTATTAATACTGGGTTCCGGTAAGGTGCTTTCCAAGAAACATATGTTCCTGGTGCGTTTGGAAATTTAATAATGCCTCACACCTCAGAAAGCTAAACTTGGTGTGCTGAAAAATATCTTCACCTCCAACACATTCTGCCTATAAGCACAGCTCATGTAGTGACAAGTTAACTAAGGAAGTAGAAAAATCAAATTTTAAAATATCTGAGTTGAGGCGATTTCACAGGCTTTTGTTAAATCATGAACTTTTGGATACCAAGTAGCCTTATGTTTTTTAAAGCCTTGGCTGTACAACCAATGTTTATATTTGATCAAAATCTTTGGAATGGGAACTTCCCTGGAGGTCCAGTGGTTAAGACTCTGCACTCACAATGCAGAGGGTGTGGTTTCCATCCCTGATTGGGGAACTAAGATCTCAAATGCCATAAGGCCTGGCCAAAAAAACAAATTTGGTATCAAGGGAGGGGAAGGCCATGGACATTCTGGCTATTCATTCTCTGCTATTAAAAGAAGGTTTGATACAGACAATATTGAAGAGAAAAATGGATTTGCATTAAAAGACTGAATGATCCCAGCCCAGCCCTTGGCTCCCAGCTGTTTGCACAGCGTCACCTTGTTCCCTGGGGGCGATGTGGCCCAGAGTGAAAGGGTGTTGCTTTCTGGCTTGACAACACACAGACCTCAACAATTAGTGTCTTACCTGCTTTACAAAGAGCAGGGTTGTTCATGCCGGCCACTCCCTTCTTCCCCAGGTTAAAAAAAACAACGAGGCCGTCAGAGGTGAGGGAGCTTGCACAGGGTGACACCCTGGCTGAGAGAAGGATGAGGCCGAGCCCGCCCCTTGCCTGTGCCTGCCCTCCACCGAGCATACTGCTCTGGGCGCTCATTTCTCATTCAGGAATGATCTTTACTCTGTGAGTTGCAGAGCAGCCCCGACCCCCTCCCCACCACCACCACCAAACTCTCTCTGCCCATTTGTGCGTAAAGAACAAGGAATCTGGATTTCCCTGGTGGCCCATGGCTAAGAACCTGCCTTGCAATGCTGTGAACTGAGATCCCCCAAGCCACAGAGCAACTGAGCCCTTATGCAACTATGGAGCCCACAGGCCGCAACTAGGGAGTCCATGTGCTTCCGTGGAAGATCTCACATGGCACCACTAAGACACAATGCAGCCAAATAAATATTAAAAAAGAGAACATGGAATCGGCACTCAATTTTGTGAACTTTGCATGAGTTCCCTAACGTGGCTCCAACTACTATCTTGTTCTTACTTTCGCTGAGCATTAACCAAGTTAGCTGTGACAAACCTAGACAGCATATTAAACAAGAGAGACACTACTTTGCCAACAAAGGACCATCTAGTCAAAGCTCTGGTTTTTGCAGTAGTCATGTACAGATGTGAGAGTTGGACCATAAAAAGACTGAGTGCCAAAGAGCTGATGCTTTCAAACTGTGCTGAAAAAGACTCCTGAGAATCCCTTGCACTGCTAGGAGATCCAACCAGTCCATCCTAAAGGAGATCAGTCCTGAACATTCCTTGGAAAGACTGATGCTGAAGCTGAAGCTCCAGTACTTTGGCCACCTGATGCGAAGAGCAGACTCATTAGAAAAGACCCTAATGCTGGGAAAGATTGAGGGCAGGAAGAGAAGGGGGTGACAGAGAATGAGATGGTTGGATGTCAACAACGACTCAATGGACATGAGTTTGAGCAAGCTCCAGGAGACAGAGAAGGACAGGGAAGCCTGGCATGCTGCAGTCCATGGGGTCTCAAAGAGTTGGACTGAATGACTGAACAGCAACGACCCCGTAGAGCCAGTTCTAAGCTTCCACAGCAGACAACATAGCTTCACACCACCTCCCCTTCCAAGGCAGAGATGAAAAGGGAAATAAGAGCAGAGTGGCCTGCGAGTGGCAGTGAATGTTGAGTGACTCTGTTTAAGCATCTATAATAAGGAAAATCCTTCTGGCTTTATGTGAAGGTGAAGTGAAAGTCGCTCAGTCATGTCTGACTCTTTGAGACCCCGTGGACTTACACAGTCCATGGAATTCTCCAGGACAGAATACTGGAGTGGGTACCGTTTCCCTTCTCCAGGGGATCTTCCCAACCAGGGATTGAACCCATGTCTCCCACATTGCAAGCGGATTCTTTACCAGCTGAGCCACAAGGGAAGCCCAAAAGTGGCTCCGTCCTGTGCGACTCTTTGTGATCCCAAGGACTGTAGCCTACCAGGCTCCTCTGTCCATGAAATTTTCCAATCAAGAGTACTGGAGTGGGTTTCCATTTCCTTCTCAGGGGATCTTCCCAACCCAGGGATTGAACCCAGGTCTTCCACATTGCAGGTGGACACTTTTACCCTCTGAGCCACCTGGCTTTATACAAAACCCAAAAAATGGAAAACATGAACACTGAATAACTTCATTAAATGACATATGGTAATCATCTTCTGAGGGGTTTTTTTAATTTTAAAATTAGAAACTGGCTAAATCTGACAATAATTTTTCCATAAACAAACATTTATGAAGTTCTCCCACTGGCTTAGTCACTGAGTATGAAAAGACAAACTGAACAAGACAGTTTTTGCCTTTGAGAAATCCACACTCAATTGCAGAACGGGCTTCCCTGGTGGCTCAGTGGTAAAGAATCCACTGGCAATGCAGGAGACTCAGATTCGATCCCTGGGTTCGGAAGATCTGCTGGAGAAGGAAATGGCACCGCACTCCAGTATTCTTCCCTGGGAAGTCTCACGGACAGAAGAGCCTGGCGGGCTACAGTACTTGGGGTCACAAAGAGTAAGAGACGACTGAGCAACTAACACTTTATGACTATATATACATACATATACATATTACATATTTTATTTTAATTCTCTTGATTTTTTAAATTGAAGTGTAGTTGTTTGCAATGTTGTGTTGATTCTGGGTGTATAGCACTGTGATTCAGCTATATAAATGAATTCTTTTTTCAGATTCTTTTTTCTTAGAGGTTACTACAAACCTACTACTACTACAAACCTACTATGCAGGTCAAGAAGCAACAGTTAGAACTGGACGTGAACAATGGACTGGTTCCAAATTAGGAAAGAAGTACGTCAAGGCTGTAAATTGTCACCCTGCTTATTTAACTTATATGCAGAGTATATCAAGTGAAATGCTGGGCTGGAAGAAGCACAAGCTGGAATCAAGATTGCTGGGAGAAATATCAATAACCTCAGATATGCAGATGACACCACCAATATGGCAGAGAGTGAAGAGGAACTAAAAAGCCTCTTGATGAAAGTGAAAGAGGAGAGTGAAAAAGTAGGCTTAAAATTCAATATTCAGAAAACAAAGATCATGGCATCTGGTCTCATCATTTCATGGCAAATAGGAAACATGGGAAACAATGGAAACAGTGATAGACTTTATTTCTGGGGGCTCCAAAATCACTGCAGATGGTGATTGCAGCCATGAAATTAAAAGCTCGCTCCTTGGAAGAAAAGTTATGACCAATCTAGACAGCATATTAAAAAGCAGAGACATTACTTTGTCAACAAAGGCCCATCTAGTCAAAACTATGACTTTTCCAGTAGTTATGTATGGATGTGAGAGTTGGACTAAAAAGAAAGCTGAGCACCAAAGAACTGATGCTTTTAAACTGTGGTGTTGAAGAAGACTCTTGAGAGTCCCTTGGACTGCAAGGAGATCCAACCAGTCCATCCTAAAGGAAATCAGTCCTGAATATTCACTGGAAGGACTGATGCTAAAGCTGAAACTCCAATACTTTGGCCACCTGATGCAAAGAACTGACTCATTGGAAAAGACCCTGATGCTGGGAAGGACTGAAGGCTGGAGAAGGGGACGACAGAGGATGAGATGGTTGGATGGCCTCACCAACTCGATGGATTTGAGTTTGAGCAAGCTCGGGGAGTTGGTGATAGACAGGGAAGCCTGGTGTGCTACAGTCCATGGGGTCACAAAGAGTTGGACACAACTGAGTGACTGAACTGAACCACAGAATATTGATTATATCTCCCCGTTGGGTCCTTGTTGGTTGTCTATTTTTATGTAGTAGTGTATGTGCATATATAACTTTTTAAAGTTATATATAATTTTAAAATATGCTGTAAATATATTACTAAACATAGCAATTAATTTTTAAGCATTGCAAGTTTGTGTTTAACACAAGGGCTAAGATTATATTCAAACTTCAAGAGTAACTTATCACAATGAAATCTGGCTCCAGATACAAATAGTATATGTTCCCCAAACATTAACAGGAAGTACTTTATATCTAATCTGAAAAGATCCACCATGCAATAAGCTTCTGTTTGGCTAGGTCTAAATCTAAAGGCTGATTGCTGATATAAGCTGCCACTTAATAAACTACAACTTGAAAAACTTGTACATAATTTATCTCAGTCATCATTATCTTCAGACTCGAAACAACTTTTTAAGAGAGAAAGGTCCCTCAAAAATCTGTTCAGCTCAAGAAATTAGTACTACCTTCACCCATGATGACTTTGTAATAATAGCTACCACTTCATTTGAGCCTTCAATGTGATCAGCATTTCATAAATATTGTCTCTAGTTCTCAAAACATCTCATAAGTCTAGAAAGTATCTTCATTGTACATCCAGCCATTAAGTGATGTAGCTGGTTTTCAAACCAGTCAATTCAGCCCAAGTTCTAAGTCTCCCTCTTTCCTCCTGATCATGCTGCCTGCGGGCGCAGATAACACTCCTGCTGCAGAGCACAACTTAATACCCTATAATAACCTACATGGGAGGGAATCTAAAGAAGAGCAGATGTATGTATATGTGGGGCTTCCCCGGTGGCTCTAGTGGTAAAGGACCCACCTGCCAATGCAGGAGATGCAGGTTCAGTCCCTGGGTCATGAAGATGCTCTGGAGGAGGGCATGGCACCCCAC
Organism: Cervus canadensis; assembly: GCF_019320065.1. Lineage (NCBI taxonomy): Eukaryota > Metazoa > Chordata > Mammalia > Artiodactyla > Cervidae > Cervus > Cervus canadensis. The sequence goes on along the minus strand of NC_057408.1, from coordinate 16,884,986 downwards.
TCCAGTATCCTTGCCTGGAGAGTCCCATGGACGGAGGAGCCTGGTGGGCTACAGTTCATGGGGTCGCAAAGAGTCAAACATGATTTAGTGACTAAACACCACCACCATGGCTGGCAGGAGGTGTTATTGGGACTTAAATATGAAATTATGTAAGTCAGTCTGGATTTGAGATAAAAGGGTTTGCAGTCTTGCAATTCCAATCTACATTTTTTATGCATTTACACAGATTTCAATGCAATGTGGAAAAATTTTTCCAGCAAATATTCAATCTAGAGGGGAACTCCTGGGATACAAAGATGAATAAAAAACATGGAAGTTGCCCTCAAGAGAATTATGCTTTGGAAGCAAAGATGTGTGCTCAGCGTGTGGTCAGTCGCTGACCATGCTGACTGTGTGGTCAGTTTCTAAGCTGTGTCTGACTCTTTGTGACCCCATGGACTGTAGCCCACCAGGCTCCTCTGTCCCTGGGATTCTCCAGGCAAGAATGCTGGAGTGGGTTGCCATGGCCTCCTCCAGGGGATCTTCCTGACCCAGGAATCCAATCCACGTCTCCTACATTTGCAGCCAGATTCTTTACTGCTGAGCCACCAGGGAAGCCAGCCATCACTGGTGCTACTGAGCAAGTTTAATTCAGGGGAAAAAAAAGATATCACTTTGATATCAATAAAAAATTATCATATTTTTCCCTATAATACTTCCCAGGTAAGTGACTTGTTATTTAACCTCTAATGAAGTAGAAGAACTTTGATTCTCAAATTCAAATTTGTTGTACAAATGGCAGAATATCAGTAATGAGGGACTTCCACCTGCACAATAAATCTGGGGGGGGGGGTGTTTGTTTTTTATTTTTGTTTAATTTTTATTGAAATATAGGTGATTTAAAATGTTCTGTTAGTTTCAGAAGTTCAGCAAAGTGATTCAGTTACATATATACATATATCTATTTATTCAGGGGCGTCCCTGGTGGCTCAGATGGTAAAGAATCTGCCTGCAGTGCAGTAGACCCTTAGATTCTTTTTTTATTATAGGTTATTACAAGATATTGAGTATAGTTCCCAGGGCCAAACAAGTTCAACAAATTTGAATTTTGCTCTCACAATACTGACAAATCAATTTGCCTTTATTTTTCCATGTGCTTCTAATCTTGCAACCAAATGTATATATGAAACATATTTATATTTGTTCCCATGAAGCACACACATTTGTATGTTTCCCATATCACTCTGTCTGTTTTTTATATTTCTATCTTTGCTTCCACGGCTTCCCAGGTGTTTCAGTGGTAAAGAATCCACCTGCAGTGCAATTCTTTACCACTGAGTAAAGATCTCTGCGTTCAGTCCCTGGGTCAGGGAGATCCCCTAGAGGAGGAAATGGCAACCCACTCTAGTATTCTTGCCTGGAGAATCCTATGGACAGAGGAGCCTGGCAGCCTCCAGGCCATGAGGTCACAGAGTCAGACACAACTTAGCAGCTGACCACACAGTCAGCACGGCCAGCGACTGACCACACGCTGAGCACACACCTTTGCTTCCAAAGCATGATTCTCTTTGAGGGCAGCTTCCATGGTTTTTATTCATCTTTGTATCCCATCATAAAGGATGATGGCATATATGAGCACTTGATAAATTTTTATAGATTTATTTGCTGTCACTTACTTCTTTTCCATTGCAAACAATTCTAATGCTTGAAATATTAGATGATAATTATTTCTTATTAACTGTATACATTCTGCAGGCAGCTTAATCAATAGATATTATACAATAGAATCAACTTTTGATTAATTTCCTACTATATTGGAAATTATTCACTTATTAAAATATGGTTTCCTTTAAAGTGAAAATTTTAAAGCTTAGACTAAACAGATTTTCTAGCAACCCAAAACATTGAGTGAAATTATTCTTACCTATATAGAATAGAAAGAAAATATTTATATCCCCAAATTATTTCATAATAATTGAAATAATTGACTTATAATTTTCATAATTTCCACAAAGCTATTAAGAACCCAAGAATGAAATTCTAAGTTCACATAGGTGATATCATTCTACTGGAATAAATATAAAGCCTGGTTATAATTAAGTAAACGATAAACAATTCTTACACAAGAAATACTTGTGAAAGATACAAGTATTGCCACATTTACAAAAAATTCAAACCATCGTAAAACAAACTGCTCTATTTTAAAAGATATTTGATTTAATAAAAATAAAATTGCACAGCCTTTGATTTCAATCAAGTCAGCTTTGGGTTTCAATCATTTAATGTAAAATTCCAGTGCAATGTTCATCACTAAAAATAACAGGTAATGCTAGCATTTACCTTCTTGCCTTCAGAGTTGCTCCTAACAGCTGGCCAGGTAAGTTTCAATCCACACCCTGTCAGGAATGGAAATATATGAACTCTGCCCCTCCCACACTGGCATTCTTCCAAGTGCCATTTCAGCATCCAGGGTACAACTGTCATTGATTAATGACAAAAGAAAAGAAAAGAAAAAGGAATGTGTGTCCCATATTTTTAAACAAATTCTCATTCTCTGTGCCTTCAACTAAATTAAATATTTAACTTACTATTTGTATATTTTCTTTGATCTTTCTAATTGGGTCTCTTTAAAGAGACCTCATAGTGATAGCTGACCTATACCTTTCAACCCAAACCCTTATACCAGATAAAGATGCAAAGAACCATTTTACTTTATACCCATGTCTTGGATATTCTCTCATGCTTGAATTTCTATAGTTTATTCAAAACTTTTTTTTTTTTTTTTACTATTACAAATGACTTTCAAAACATGCTTTAAGTTGTTTTCAAAGTTTGGGGGTTTTCCCCTGCAGCATCCTTGGGGTGGGGGTCGGGGATTGCTATTTAATTTATCTACTAGAATAGTTGAATAACAATGAGAAGGTGTAAATTATCAAGCCCTACTGACAGAGACGGGGCGGGGCAGAGCAGGGTGACTGGAGGTACATTCCAGAAATGAACTAACTGGCTAAGAAACAAAGGACTGGTCAGTTTTGGGCCAATGTCTCCAGAAAACCTGTGCAGCTTCCCTTCCTGCTCTCTGTGACCTGCTCGTCTATTTTATTTTTATTTCCTCAAAAGACTATAGACCCCAGTTGCTCCCACTTTCTTCCTTTTCTTTCTGTCTTTCCTCTTACCCTTCTTTTCTTTTTTTTCTTCCTTATTGGGCTCCTGATAAAACTTTCATCAGACAAATGCATTCCACAACTGAAAAACACAATAGTTTTAAAACTGAAATAAATAATTTCTGATGTCATTCTAGTCCTAGCATTCCACGACCCTGATTTGTTTATGACCATAACATGGCAGTTCCTGAACAGGGAACAAAGGCTGTAACTATTAACGAAAGAGAGGAGCAGTAAAAGCTTTGCAATCAACACAAGTTAGGGACAAAATAAGGATTCCTCTATGGCTTGGTTCCTTTTTTGACAGTTTTGTCTTCCTTTTCTAACTTCTTGTCAGACAACAGTATTATGTGAGCTCCAACCCAACAAATACAATTATTGTATTAGATACAGGGAAATTTAAAAGAAAGCTTTTTAAAGTGAGAGTATTGCCTTTAATGAGAATATAAGCTGTTGTATACACCCTATGTGTTTGTAAACTTATTCGGAGAATATAAGCTACTTAAGCTGGTGTATAAATTAAACAAGTGAAAACCACTTTAGAAGATAAGATATCAACCAGTGGGAATCAGTAGCTCAACATCAAAAGGGTCTCTCAACTCTGTGGTAGACATAGAAAACAGAAGTGTTGTTAATTACCTTTTCTGGTTTAACCCTTTGTAATAAGCACTGCTGACAGTTTACTCAAAGAGGGAGATAAAAATTTCAGTAAGTCCGTAAAGTGAATGAGATGAATTTACGCAGATAATTTTCAGCACTTTAAGAATACTGTATAATATGAGGTGGTGCGTATGTTAATTAGCTCCATAGTAATGATTATTTCACAATGTATGCAGATATCAAAATATTTGCATACCTTAAATACACATAATTTTTGTTTGTCAGTTATACCTCGGTAAATCTGGGGAGGAAAAGAACGTTTTACACCCAAATATAACTCGGTCTGTGAATCGTAGGTCAGACTCACCCGCCCGGCCTTGGCCATCCTTGTTTACTCACTTATGCTGTGAATTGCCTTCACTTTTTCAAGAAAATGCATACGGATTTTTTTTCTCTAAATGTTTCCACAAACTCCTAAAACCATCATTTTTCAGTTGAGTTTGGTCATTGGTTTTGATTTACAAGGGGTTGGAAAATTTTAACCTGTGAATCAGGTTGTGAATCAACTACTATTTCATGCCAGTTGATCAGTAACTACTTCCTGAGATTGCTGTCCAGCATTGCCATGCAAAAATGTGTACTATTGACATTTACAACAGGATGATTTATTTGCCCAGCTCCCTGGATCTCTGCCCAGCACCAGTTTGGGTGCCTGGGCAGATCCAATGCTTGTTTGAATATCTTTCATCTAGGATTGCATGTGTTCATTCTTTCAAATAATCCAACAAAGATCTGGTTACAGATGACTATGTCTTGCAACCCTAAAAAAGTTGGGGTAGTGTGATTATCCTATGGGCTTCACAAGTAGCTCAGATGGTAAAGAATCTGCTTGCAATGTGGGAAATTTGGGTTCGAGCCCTGAGTCGGGAAGATCCCCTGGAGATTTGTGATGATGAACCCTCCACTGAGTGTAGCTAGATATGAAGGTGCTGGGATAAACCACCAAAGGGGGCAAGAGAATCCGCTGAGCGTCCACCATGTGTCAAGCACCATTTGGAACTCTCCATATGTAATTTCATGTGAGTGACTGAAGAAGGTGAGTCTCTAATACCAATGACTTACGGTGTCAGAGAATTAGGCTAGAGTTTGAAGGAATTTTGAAGGTCAGTGCTATGTTCAAGGCAAGTTAAGGAAGTTTTTCTATGGCAACACGCTGTAAAAACAGGGTTTCATCAAGTGAGAGTAAGATGGCAACCCACTCCAGTATTCTTGCCTGGGAAATCCCTTGAACAGAGGAGCCTGGAGGGCTACAGTCCATGGAGCGGTAAAGAGTTGGATACAAGTGAGTGCGCCTAGCACTTGCTCATCCTTACTTTAAATGATGACATATTATAATTTTTAAAGTCTATGAAAATCTTACATCCTTAGATATATAACCTCTCCTTACATAGAACAAATGTAATAAAAATATGCATCTTGGTTTGAACTTAACCTCAGACAAAACTCTAAGTTCCTTGAGTATTGCCATAAAATAATGATCCAGACATTTATTTGATGAATAACTATGTTCTGAGTGCCTACTACATGTCAGACACTGGGTGTACAATGTCAAGAGTGTGATTGTTCCCGCACCCATGATCCCTAATAAGAAATAAGAGCTTATTATCCAGACTGTATGACCTGTGTGACATGTAATAAACATTCATGGAGGGCCTTCCAGGTCCATTATCTGGTTGAATCCTTCCAATATGTCAGGGAGGGAGATATTATTATCCCAAGGTGATAAACGAGAAAACTAAGATTCAGGCAAGTTAAGGTGCTCAGTCATGATGCTAGAAAATAGCAGGATAGTATTAGCACCCGCCTGCCTCTCTGATCCCAAAATTAAGATCTGCAACACATACAGCTTCAATACCAAGACAATGAGCCCCAAAAGGTACCTCCACCATCAACAGTTTGCCCCATCCCAGCACGTACCCGGAAGTCAGTGAGGACTGTCTCCAGCTAAAGCCTGTGCTCTGATGAAGTCAATGCAAGACCAGACAGAGGAAGGAACAGCCACGTCTTACAGCCTGTGGAAACGGGTAAGGATAGGTGTTGAACAAGAAATTCTATGTGTTTTAAACAATGACCATGAATCAGAATAATTAACCTATAAGACGGGGTGGGGGGGCGGGGGAGACCTACATCTGTGGTCATTAGAGCAATGAGTTTTAAATTAAAGTAATTATCTCTAATTCTGTGTTATCACTCCTTTAGAATAGAATATTCCACTAACACAGCCTCTCTTTACACAGTCTCCCACAGCCTGTCATTCCTGGAAAATACAGCTTACAGAGGAAGCCTTTACAAAGGGCTGCTAGAAAGTCTGGACTTTCTCTCTCTCTCTTTTTATTGAGGTATAGCTGACTTATAATATTATGTTAATTTCTACTGTACAGCACAGTGATATATAGCCAAAAAGCTTGTTCAGCTTTTTCCATTACATGTTACGGAAAAACTCAAATGAACTTTTTGGCCAACCATATATATATGTTCTTTTTCGTATTCTTTTCCATTACAGTTTATCACAGAATATGGATATAGTTCCTTTTGCCGTACAGTAAGACCTTGCTGTTTATCCATTCTATATATAATGGTTCACATCTGCTAATCCCAGACTCGCAATCCATCCTCCCCCACCACACCCCTCAGCAACCAGGAGTCTGTTCTCAACGTCTGTAAGTCTATTTCTGTTTCATTGATAAGATCATGTGTTTCTTAGACTTAACATTTTAGACTTAACGTATAAGTGATATCATATGATATTTGTCTTTTTCTGACTTACTTCACCTGGTATGATCATCTCTAGGTCTATCCCTGTTGCTGCAGATGGTGTTATTTCGTTCTTCACACAGCTGAGTAGTACTCCACTGTGTACATGTACCGCGTCTTCTTTACTGGACTTTCTCTCTCTGTTCCTTGCTCTCCCCGAACACCTTACAGAGCCCCTGAAGCACTGTGAAACTGCACGAGCTCACAATTTATAAATGTAATATGCAAAATCCACAAGGAATGGTTTTCATAGCTTGTCCCAGTCCAGTCCCAGCAAACAGACTGAGAGGTTTCAAAACTCTATGGTTTCAAATATTAGTAAGTGTGAAGCAAAGTAAAGTATAGCTGAGAGAGAAGTCTAGCATTGCAAATACCGTCTCCATGCCTCTGTGACCTGCCCAGCCATGACTGCAGCATCTAGGAAAGTCACCAAGCATCCTCCCCAGCGTTGATTGTCTTCCTGTAGCATCTCAGACAGAACCTAACTAATGAACAAATTCTCTCCCCTCTTCCTTTATCTCTCTGGTTTCTTCTCTCTCATTTTTCTAATGAGGTTTTTCAGAATAACTTTTTAAAACATTTATTTATTTATTTATTTGGCTGCACTGGATCTCGGTTGCAGCATGCAGGAACTTCTGACTTCATTGCAGCATGCAAACCCTTAGTTGCAGCACGCGAGATCTAGTTCCCTGACCAGGGACCAAGCCTGGTCCCTAGCATTGGGACCGTGCAGTCTTCGCCGCTGGACCACCGGCAAGTCCCGCTCCTGCTCTGTCCCTGACTTTCTCATCTCGCTCCCTGTCTGCCAGTGAGTCCCACCCTAACCTCGGGTTCTCGCTCTCTCCTTCTCTCAGAGTTAGGCTATTTCAGAGGAATGATTCACTTGCACAACTCACCAGACATTACCATCATCATTATAGCAACACCGACTCTTTTTCAAAGCATGGTTCATATCTGAAGGAAAATACGTCCTTGGAGGACTTCTGAGGTCATTGAATTTCCATAGAAAGTGCTCTTCCTCTTTATGAAATTTCAGGACAGTACACTGTGTTATATCAAAAACTATCCCCAAGCCATGACTGAATGTGCATCAGAATTTGAGGAGTAAATATTACTGCCTGCATTGTATCAATAAAGAAAACTTTATCCCACTACAAAAGAAAATCCTAAAATTCTGTGGAATGTTAAAGTGGTGAACTCTTACCTATAAACGAGAGAATCAGAGACTCTAAAGGAACTTAAAGTAGCATATAACTTGCTAATATGAAATTGAGCTGTCATAAGTCAGAGTTAACTAGCAGAATAATAATAATATAACTAGGAATATAACTGTAAAAGTGATAAACATCTTGAATTAGAGAGATGATCAGAAATTTGGGACAGTTCAGTTCAGTCGCTCACTCGTGTCCGACTCTTTGTGACCCCATGAACTGCAGCACGTCAGGCCTGCCTGTCCATCACCAACTCCCAGAGTTTACTCAAACTCATGTCCATCGAGTCGGTGATGCCATCCAGCCATCTCATCCTCTGTCGACACCTTCTCCTCCTGCCCCCAATCCCTCCCAGCATCAGGGTCTTTTCCAATGAGTCAGCTCTTCACATGAGGTGGCCAAAGTATTGGAGTTTCAGCTTCAGCATCAGTCCTTCCAATGAACACGCAGGACTGATCTCCTTTAGGATGGACTGGTTGCATCTCCTTGCAGTCCAAAGGACTCTCAAGAGTCTTCTCCAACACCATAGTTCAAAAGCATCAATTCTTCGGTGCTCAGCTTTCTACACAGACCAACTCTCACATCCATACATGACCACTGGAAAAACCATAGCTTTGACTAGATGGACCTTTGTTGGCAAAGTAATGTCTCTGCTTTTTAATATGCTATCTAGGTTGGTCATAAGTTTCCTTCCAAGGAGTAAGCGTCTTTTAATTTCATGGCTGCAATCACCATCTGCAGTGATTTTAGAGCCCCCCAAAATAAAGTCTGACACTGTTTCCACTGTCTCCCCATCTATTTCCCATGAAGTGATGGGACCAGATGCCATGATCTTAGTTTTCTGAATGTTGAGCTTTAAGTCAACTTTTTCACTCTCCTCTTTCACTTTCATCAAGAGGCTTTTTTTTTGGGGGGGGGGGCGAACAGTAGACTACATTAAATGAATTTTAAATAATACATGTCATTTGAGAATGCTAAAGATATTTAGTAATATAAATAATATATAAATATAAATAAAAAATAAAGCTAATTATAAGCCCATCAAAATTCACGCTTCCTTTTTTCCATATACTCTCTTTTTACATAGTTAACTTCACACTACATTTGTAGTTTTGCATTTTTTTCATTTAATACTACAAAGGAAATATTTCTCTGTATCATAAAATTCTGTTTATAAAAATTACTTTTAATGGTTATGTGAATGTGCCATAAACTAGTCACCTCTTCCCTTACTAATTGGGCTTCCCTTGTGGCTCAGCTGGTAAAGAACCCACCTGCAATGAAGACCCAGGTCTGATCCCCTGGAGAAGGGAAAGGCAACCCACTCCGGTATTCTGGCCTGGAGAATCCCATGGCCTGTGTAGTCCATGGGGTCACAAAGAGTCGGACACGACTGAGTGACTTTCACTCCCTTACTAATTAAACATTTCGGGGGTTTCTGATTTATATAAATAGTGCTATTAAAAATCTCTGGTGGACTCCTCTGGTGGTCCAGTGGTCGGGAATCTGCCTGCCAATGCAGGGGACAAGGGTTCAATCCCTGCTCCGGGAATATCCCACGTACCCCGGGACAACTAAGCCCACTCGCCGCAAGTCCTGCGCAGATACTCCCGAGCTGGGCTCCCAACGAGAGGGGCCGCCTCAGCGAGAAGCCTGCGCAGCTCGAGCAGCGAGCCGCCTAGCACTGCGGGTAGAGACCGCCAGGGCGCAGCGACCAAGACCCAGCGCAGCCAATACATAAACACGGAAATTTTTTTTAAATCTTTGGTTTCAGCCTTTTTATTGGAATCTCAGATAGTTTCTATAGCAGAGAGATCTAGGTGTTGAATTAATGGCTAACACTCATGAACATTTCTGCGCTTGACCACATCATGTCAAATGTACTCCACTAATGCAGAGAACGGGTTGCCTTTCCACTGTGACTAACCAGTTGTTCCTCCTCTAAAACCTGGGAACCAAACCTTCACTCTCCTAAGAAAGGCAGCAGAGAGAGGCATGAAGTGGCCAGCACTCCTCACAGGCTTCTCCATTGATCCCTGCAGTGCAGGCTCCGTGGGTGGCTGTTGCCAGTCTGTGATTCTCTCAAGTCAGCTTTGGAGCCTCCTTCAGCTAATCTCTCTGGGGCAGGGACAGGGAGTGACCAGCTAACTTTCTGAGTATTCTTAAGGGAACACCTTTATCATATTCTTTCCTGTGAATCCTGTTGTAATTCTCCATGTACAGGTATTGAGTTTTTCCTGTGACCCAGCAATGCCTTACGTATGCTATGCTAATAGGATATGCTACTGCAAAACTTAGAAGACAAATCTCAAAAATGGAATTTAGCTGGTTATATTAGAGATCAAAATCAAAACCACAATAAGGTACCAGCTCACAGCAGTCAGAATGGCCATCATCAAAAAGTCTACAAATAAAAAATGCTGGAAAGGGTATGGATAAAAGGGAACCCTCCTACACTATTGGTGGAAATGTAAATTGGTACAGCCACCATGGAGAACAATATAGAGATTCCTTAAAAAAGTAAAAATAGAACTACCATATGAACTGACAATCCCACTCTTGGGTATATATCCAGAAAAAAATCTAAACTTTGAAGAGATACATGCACCCCAATTTCATAGCAACACTATTTACAATAACCAAAATATGGAAGCAGCCTAAACGTTGAATGGATAAAGAAGGTGTGATATACATGTACAATGGTATATTACTCAGCCATAAAAAAAGTGAAATAATGCTTTTCTGCAGTGACATAGATTAACCTAGAGATTATAATACTAAGTGAAGAAAGTCAGATAAAGGCTGATATCATATGATATCATTTATATGTAGAATCCAAAAACAAAATGATGAGATAAACTTATTTATAAAACAGAAATAAACTCACAAACATAGAAAACAAATTTATGGTTACCAAAGGGAGAATCAGCGGGAAGAGATAAATGGCCAATTTGGTTAAAATATACGAACTACTATATATAAAATAGATAACTAACAAGGACTTACTGGCTCCAGTAGTAAAGTATCCTCCTGACAATGCAGGAGACACAAGAGATGTGGGTTTGATCCCTGGATCAGGAAGGTTCCCTGGAGAAAGAAATGGCAACCCACTCCAGTATTCTTGCCTGAGAAACCTCACACACTGAGGAGCCTGGCAGGCTACAGGCCATGGGGTCGCAAATAGAGACGCCTAACTGACTAAACAACAGCAGCAGTGATCATAAAGAGGAAACGAGGCCGGAAGAGAGGAAATGACTGGTAAATATGAAACCTCAGTTCTCTTTTTCATAGAGAGAACAAGTGGTAGTCTCAGCCGACCCAGGTAGAGGTCCTTAGGTTAAACGCTGACCAGAAATAAAGGGGGGATTTCAAGGATAATTCATTCCTATGAAACTTCATCCAGTTACCTTGGACTTTTGAAGAGAGTAAAGAACTATGTACCAAGTCAGGGGATTTGCCTCATTTAATTTGCCACAACTGAACTTCTGTTTCAGCTATTATGAGGTTCCCAGACATCTAGTGAAGCTAAGGGAACATGGTTATGGATAGAACACCAAGAACAGAAAATATATGTTTCAGTCTAATTTAATAATTATGCTCAGGGACGTCCCTGGTGGTCCAGTGGTTAAGAATCTACCTTCCAATGCAGGAGACGTAGGTTCGATCCCTGTTTGGGAAACAAGTGAAGATCCCACTTGTTGCAGGGGAACTGCATGGCACGACTATAGAAGCCTGAGAATCACAGTGAAAACCAGCACAGCCAAAAAAAAATTAAAATAGATTTTAAAAAACAGTAATTTTTAAAGGTAAACATCTCAAAAAAATCCTTAGAACATCTATGGTTCATACATCCACTGTCCTTCCATTCCTCGCCTTTGAACTCACTCCTAGGGCTTCCATCATACCAATTAGATCTTTTCTTATTACTCACAATTAAATTCACAGTATTGATTTTCCTTCTTTTATGCATTTGTTCATCATATTAGGATTAAGTCATTGCTATGTCCCAGTAGTAATAACTTTAAGACTTGTCCTTTTAAAGTGCTTGTTTATCCACCTAAGAGATTAATTTATTCTCAAAGACAATTTAAAAATGTATCAGCTATTTCTGCTCCATTTGTTGAAGAACTACTTTTTCTCCATTGAATTGTCTTGTGCTCTTGTAAAAAAAAAAAAAAAAATCAATTGACCATAAATGTAAGAGTCTATTTCTAGAGTCTCAATTCTACCTCATTGATCTATCTGTCTACCTTAATGTCAATAGTTCACCATCTTGATTACACAAACAAAAGAATAAAGTTGGACTCTACCTAATATCATACACAAAAATTAACTCAAAATTGATGTAAAAGTTAAAACTAAAAAATTTTTAGAGAAAAAAACATAAAGGTAAACCTTTGTGACTTTCGGTTAGACAATGATTTCTTAGATATGACACCAAAAACACAGCATCAAAAAAAAAAATTGCTAAATTGGAATTTATCAAAATCTTAAAAGTTGGAATGACAGAAGACACCAACAAGAAGGTAAAAATAAAAAGACCACCAACTAAATGGAAGATATTTTCAAGTCACATGTCAGATAAGGAACTTGTATCCAGGATATTCAGAACTTGCAACTCAACAATTAAAACATAAATAACTAAATTTTCAAATGGGCAGATAACTTCAAAAGAAATTTCTCCAGAGGAGATTTTCAAATGGCCAATAACCATATTATTAGTCATTAGGGAGATGCACATCAAAACCCAATGACATACTGACTCATACACACTAGGAAGGTTATAATCAAAATGAGAGACAATAACAGGTGTTGCTGAAGATGTGGAAAAATTGGAACCCTCATACATAACTGACAAGAATGTAAAATGGAACTTTGGAAAACAGACTGGCGGTTCTTCAAAATCCTAAACATAGAGTCACCATAGGATCCAGCAAGTTCACGCCTAGATATATACTCAAGAGAAATGGAAACATATGTACACACAAAACTTCATATTGAAATGGTGATAGTGGTGTTATTTATGACAGCCAACAAGGGTGAGCAACTCAAATGTCCATCAGCTGATGAATGGAGAAACAAAATGAGGTTTACCCGTACAATGGAATTTTATTAAGCCTTACAAAATAGTTAGTTAATTAGTTAATCAATACATACTAAACCATAGATGTATCTTGAAAACTTTATGCTACACAAAGAAAGTCACAAAAAGCTATACACTGTGTGATTCCATCTACATGAAATGTCCAAAATAGGCCAATCCTAAGAACCTGCCTGCCAGTGCAGGACGTAAGAGACACAGGTTCAATCTCCGGGTTGGGAAGATCCCCTGAAGGAGGGCATGGCAACCCACTCCAGTATTCTCGCCTGGAGAATCCCATGGACAGAGGAGCCTGGTGGACTATAGCCTATGGAGTCGCAAGTCAGACATGACTGAGCATGCATGAGCACCAAGCATACACTTTAAAAAGGTGACTTTTTTAACAAATGAGTGAATTTGATCACATGTGAATTATATCTCTATAAAGCTGTTTTAAAAAGGTATTTGAAATAATGCTTTGAGCAGATCAAAACTTCCAACAGAAGTCCAAGTGCCTGAGGTCTTTTCATTCTTTCATGTCTTTTTTCCAAGTTGCTTTTACACAAAGTACCATTCAATAAGCAGTCATCACACAGCTACTGTACACTAAAAGGAGGCTTTTAGAAATGAAGACAGACCTAAAGTTGACATCTGGTGGAACTTCCATTATTCATCAGAAAAGTATACACCACAGCCCACATTTCATGACACTTCCCACCTGTTCTCATTCCCTTTCTATTCAGCCAAATGTGCTCCTCCTGGGCTTAACCTCACCTCAAAGTACACAAATCTAATGCTACTTTTAAATAACACTGATAAAATACTTCTAAAGATTAGTCATTAGATATAAATTCATAGATATGATCTATTCTCATGGGAATGTTTTAACCCAGCCCTAGGGGGTTTCCAGGTGGGGAGGTCTGACAGAATGTGGTCCACTGGAGAAGGGAATGGCAAACCACTTCAGTATTCTTGCCTTGAGAACCCCATGAACAGTATGAAAAGGCAAAATGATAGGATACTGAAAGAGGAACTCCCCAGGTCGGTAGGTGCCCAATATGCTACTGGAGCTCAGTGGAGAAATAACTCCAAATGAATGAAGGGATGGAGCCAAAGCAAAAACAATACCCAGTTGTGGATGTGACTGTTGATAGAAGCAAGGTCCAATATTGTAAAGAGCAGTATTTCATAGGAAACTGGAATGTTAGGTCCACGAATCAAGGCAAATTGGAAATGGTCAAACAGGAGATGGCAAGAGTGAATGTCAACATTCTAGGAATCAGCAAACTAAAATGGACTGGAATAGGTGAATTTAACTCAGATGACCATTATATCTACTACTGTGGGCAGGAATCCCTTAGAAGAAATGGAGTAGCCATCATGGTCAACAAAAGAGTCTGAAATGCAGTACATGGATGCAATCTCAAAAATGACAGAATGATCTCTGTTCGTTTCCAAGGCAAACCATTCAATATCACGGTAATCCAAGCCTATGCCCCAACCAGTAATGCTGAAGAGCTGAAGTTGAACAGTTCTATGAAGACCTACATGACCTTTTAGAACTAACACCCGAATAAGATGTCCTTTTCATTATAGGAGACTGGAATGCAAAAGTAGGAAGTCAAGAAACACCTGGAGTAACAGGCAAATTTGGCCCTGGAGTATGGAATGAAGCAGGGCAAAGGCTAATAGAGTTGTGCCAAGAGAATGCACTGGTCATAGCAAACACCCTCTTCCAACAACACAAGAGAAGATTCTACACATGGACATCACCAGATGGTCAACACCGAAATCAGATTGATTATATTCTTTGCAGCCAAAGATGGAGAAGCTCTATACAGTCAGCAAAAACAAGACTGGGCTCAGATCATGAACTCCTTATTGCCAAATTCAGACTTAAATTGAAGAAAGTAGGGAAAACCACTAGACCATTCAGGTATGACCTAAATCAAATCCCTTATGACTATACAATGGAAGTGAGAAATAGATTTAAGGGGCTAGATCTGATAGAGAGAGCCTGATGAACTATGGACTGAGGTTCGTGACATTGTACAGGAGACAGGGATAAAGACTATCCCCATGGAAAAGAAATGCAAAAAGGCAAAATGGTTGTCTGAGGAGGCCTTTTCACAGCATCATCTTTCAGGATTTGAAATAGCTCAACTGGAATTCCATCACCTCCTCTAGCTTTGTTCATAGTGATGCTTTCTAAGGCCCACTTGACTTCACATTCCAGGATGTCTGGCTCTAGGTGAGTGATCACACCATTGTGATTACCTGGGTCATGAAGATCTTTTTTGTACAGCTCTTCTGTGTATTCTTGCCACCTTTTCTTAATATCTTCTGCTTCTGTTAGGTCCCTACCATTTCTGTCCTTTATAGAACCCGGTCTTTGCGGGAAATGTTCCCTTGGTATCTCTAATTTTCTTGAAGAGATCTCTAGTCTTTCCCATTCTGTTGTTTTCCTCTATTTCTTTGCATTGATCACTGAGGAAGGCTTTCTTATCTCTCCTGGTTATTCTTTGGAACTCTGCATTCAAATGCAAATATCTTTCCTTTTCTCCTTTGCTTTTCACTTCTCTTCGTTTCACAGCTATTTGTAAGGCCTCCTCAGACAACCATTTTCATTCCAATCCCTAAGAAAGGCAATCCCAAAGAATGCTCAAACTACCACACAATTGCACTCATCTCACACACTAGCAAAGTAATGCTCAAAATTCTCCAAGCCAGGCTTCAGCAATACGTGAACCGTGAACTTCCAGATGTTCAAGCTGGATTTAGAAAAGGCAGAGGAACCAGAGATCAAATTGCCAACATCTGCTGGATCATCGAAAAAGCAAGAGAGTTCCAGAAAAACATCTATTTCTGCTTTATTGACTATGCCAAAGCCTTTGACGGTGTGGATCACAATAAACTGTGGAAAATTCTCCAAGAGATGGGAATACCAGACCACCTGACCTGCCTCTTGAGAAACCTATATGCAGGTCAGGAAGCAACAGTTAGAACTGTACATGGAACAACAGACTGGTTCCAAATAGGAAAAGGAGTACGTCAAGGCGGTATGTTGTCACCCTGCTTATTTAACTTATATGCAGAGTATATCATGAGAAATGCTGGGCTGGGGGAAGCACAAGCTGGAATCAAGATTTCGGGGAGAAATATCAATAACCTCAGATATGCAGATGACACCACCCTTAGGGCAGAAAGTGAAGAGAAACTAAAAAGCCTCTTGATGAAAGTGAAAGAGGAGAGTGAAAAAGTTGGCTTAAAGCTCAACATTCAGAAAACTAAGATCATGGCATCTGGTCCCATCACTTCATGGGAAATAGCTGGGGAAACAGTGGAAACAGTGTCAGACTTTATTTTGGGGGGCTCTAAAATCACTGCAGATGGTGATTGCAGCCATGAAATTAAAAGATGCTTACTCCTTCGAAGGAAAGTTATGACCAACCTAGATAGCATATTAAAAAGCAGAGACATTACTTTGCCAACAAAGGTCCGTCTAGTCAAGGCCATGGTTTTTCCAGTGGTCATGTATGGATGTGAGAGTTGGACTATAAAGAAAGCTGAGTGCCGAAGAATTGATGCCTTTGAATTATGGTGTTGGAGAAGACTCTTGAGAGTCCCTTGGACTGCAAGGAGATGCAACCAGTCCATCCTAAAGGAGATCAGTCCTGGGTGTTCATTGGAAGGACTGATGCTGAAGCTGAAACTCCAGTACTTTGGCCACCTCATGTGAAGAGTTGACTCATTGGAAAAGCCCCTGATGCTGGGAGGGATTGGGGGCAGGAGGAGAAGGGGTCAACAGAGGATGAGATGGCTGGATGGCATCACCAACTCGATGGACATGAGTTTGGGTATATTCCAGGAGTTGGTGATGGACAAAGCCTGGCGTGCTGCGGTTCATGGGGTTACACAGAATCGGACACGACTGAGCGACGGAACTGAACTGACTGAACTGAATTCGTATAATGTTATGGGAATCCCTGATGGCTCAGTGGGTAAAGAACACCTGCAATGCAGGAGACACAGGAGATGCAGGTTCGACCACTGGGTTGGCAAGATCCCCTGCAGAAGATAAGGGCGAACCACTCCAGTCTTCTTGCCTGGAAAATCCCATGCATAGAGGAGCCTGGAGAGCTACAGTCCATAGGATCGTCAAGAGTCAGACACGACTGACAACTAAGCACGCACACACAGAATTCATATAATGCTGTGCCTGACAGCTCCTACTTGCCTCTTCAGAAACTCAGAGCTTTATGGGTTTGTTTTATTCTCCCCAGTTTCCCATAACAAATTACTGGGCGCAAAAGAATAGTCATACCATCCATCCACGTTCCTACTGAATTTAGAAATATGGGTGTAGAACTCAGTCATTCAAATTATCCTCCCAGCGCTTGGCTGTCCCCGCTCTGTCATCGCCCATCTGTATCACCTGTCCGCAGGCACGCCGTTGTGCCACTCCATTGTTCTCCTGTGGCTGCTCATCTGTTTTCTCGGCCTGTCCAAACAGAGGACAGAACACGTGGTGGGTCAAGTCAGCACAGGACTCTAAGGACACAGGAGAGCGGACGACAGTCCCACCCGGGAGGAACACACAGTCTAGTAGGAAAGACTCAGTGCATTGGGTGTAAATGTGCAAATTTCCACCAACGTTCCCAGGGCTGTCTAGTGAATTATCAACTCCTTCTCCTTCGATTTTTTTTTCTTCTTAGATTGGAATTGCTTCTCTTACCATCCAATTAGTTTCAGTATATAATAAAGTTAAACACTGACAAAATACAAGTAATAATAGTACCAACTTTACAGAATTGTTTTACAGGTTGAGCAAACTGTGTACATGATGTACCCCACCCAGGATGTAGTGCATAAGAGCTCTCAACAGTGGTTTTCACACAATTCAACAAGACTCAATCCCCAAGGTTCACTGCAGCACTGTCTACAATAGCCAGGACATGGAAGCAAGCTAAACATACTGCAGTGAACCTGTCTGCAGGAAGGGATGGAGATGCAGACGTAGACACAGGACGTGTGGACACAGCCGGGAAGGAGACGGCAGGACGAACCGAGGAAGCAGCACTGGCCTGTGTGCACCCCGTGTGTGAGAGAGAGCCGGTGAGACGCTGCCGCACAGTCCGGGGACGCAGCGTGGTGCTGGGCGGCCAGGCTGGTTGCACAGCAGAAACCAGGAGAGCTTTACAAAGCAATTATCCCCCAGATAGCAGAATGAAGGATAAAAAGACCGTGATTTTCCTAGTCCAGTGGAGATCAGGTTCTGACTAATTTAAGTAATCGATATTGGGTGGGATGATCAGTAATAGAAAGAGGTGAAGGGGTTAGTCCATCTGTGGTCCCTTCGTGGAAGTAGAAGGAAGGAAAAGCTCCCAATTTCTCCTAAAGTCAGCTTTTTTTAAATTTGCCCAAAATGGTGAATATATGTAGTGCTGAGTCACTTTGCTGTAACTAACCTGAAACTGACACAACATTGTAAATCAAGTAATTTTTAAAAAATTAAATAAATTTTGCCAAAAAAGGTAAAAAATAGAATTATTCTTGTTTTAATTTAATTTGCATTCCTCTGATTAATTTTAGATTAATCATCAGTTCAGACAGAGTCATTAGCATTTATATTTTTTTCTGTTAAATGTTTCTTTGTATCCATTATACTTTTTAACTTTGAGGTGTTTGTATTTTCTTATTAATTTATAGATTCTCAGTTGATGTTATAAGTACATGTAAACTCCATCTATTGTTCTTCCATTTCTGCCATTTTACCTTTTAATATGATCGTTATTTCTTTCAAAGCATAGCCATTTTAAATTTTTATTAAATCAAATTTGTCTTTTTCTTTATGACTTTTCTAGGAAAACTTTTTTTTTTTAATTTGGAACTATTTTAAATTTGCCAAGGTTGCAAGAATGTTACAAAGAATAACTACATAAACTTTATTCAGATTTCCCATTCACTAACTTTTTGTCTAACTTGTTTCATAATTCCATCTGTACCCCACCCCTGCCTCCCTCTCTCTCTCATATATATACACACATAAATTCAGAAGTATTGGTACATAAGTTGCAAACATCATGCCCCTTTACCCCCAAGTATTTAGTCACGTATTCACGAAGAAAAGTGATGTTTTCTTACATAACCACAGTGTAATTATTGAAATCTGAAATTTTAACATTGATACAGTAGTCAATCTATAGTTCTTATTTCAATCGCACTAATTATCCCCAAAATGTCCTTCATAGCACCTCTTCCCAGTTCAGGATCCAACCCAGGTTTATATGCTGCATTTAGCAGTCCTGTCTCTTCTGTCTTCTTATCTGAACCAGTTTCCCTGCCTTTCTTCACTTTCATGGAATTGACATTTTGAAGAGCACAGACTAATTATTTTGTAAACTGTCTCTCAGTTTAGTTTGTGGTGATTCAAGTTTCCTCATGATTAAAGTTACACATTTTTAACAAGAATGATACCTCTCAGGGCATCATATCAGAAGTGGACCATGTCCATTTATCCTCTGACCAGTTACTTTAACTTTGACCATTTGGTTGGGTGGTATTCTCTAGATTTCTCCATTGTAAAGTCACCATGGTCCCTTTCTATGTTATAAAATAGGAGGGAGATATTTTGAAACTATGGGACTTCCCAGGTGACGCAGTGGTAAAGAATCTACCTGCCAATGCAGGAGACGCAAGAGACACATTATTGATCCCAGGGTCGGGAAGATCCCCTGAAGGAGGAAACAGCAGCCTACTCCAGTATTCTCGCCTGGAGAATCCCATGGATGGAGGAGTCTGGCGGGCTACAACACGTCCTCATCTGCCTTCATCAAACACTTTCACATTTCAGCATCATTAATGATCCTTGCTGGAATCAATTATCACTGTTTCAATATAACTTTTTCTAATCAGTATTCCTTCTATATTTGTAAGCTGGCTTTCTTGGAAGCCATTCTCAGAATCAGAAAACCATTAAAAAAGAAAAAAGATTGAACCTTGTCTATATTCTGCTTTCAACCTTTCATCTAAATTTCATTTAAGAAAAAGACTGTCATTTCTGAGACACTGGCTCCATGATGTGAGTGAGTCCGTGTTTTGTGGTTTCAGTTTCCAAATACGTTTCATCGCAGGCACTCGCCTTCCTCAGCTACCCAGTCATTACACCAGGAGGAGTCAGTCAAGTCCAAAAGCTACTGCAACGCCTCAGCACTCCGGGAAAAGCAACTCGAAAGACGGGTTCCACTGACTAAGGCAGAGAAACGCCACATTCGAACATGAATGAGTACAAATCACTGGGGACTTTGGCTGCGTTTCTCTGGGAGAAAAAGCAGAAGGAAAACTTGTGAATTTCAAGGTCTTTCATATTCCATTAGATTTAATCCTCAGAATATAATTGTACAATCAAAATCAGCAAAGTCTAGCTCTTCTGTGCTGGCTAATACCATGCTTTTTCATGAAAGCTCATGGAACAAGACAATTCTGTGAAAAGTAATGTGGAAAAATCTGGTCTCTTAGAGTCATTGATAGTATAGAAAGAGAGTAAGATACAGCATGAAAAATTCAGGGTCCTCTCACTTAAAATCCAGGTGAGGGTGGGATGATTTAAGAGAATAGCATTGAAACATGTATATTACCATATGTGAAACAGATCACCAGTCTAGGTTCGATGCATGAGACAGGGTGCTTGAGGCTGGTGCACTGGGACGACCCTGAGGGATGGGATGGGGAGGGAGGTGGGAGGGGGGTTCAGGGTGGGGGACACGTGTACACCCATGGCTGATTCATGTCAGTGTATGGCAAAACCACTACAATATTGTCAAGTAATTTAACCTCCAATTAAAATAAATTAACTAAATTTTAAAAATCCCTGCAGACCTCATACATAGGTTTGCTTTTTGAATGAGTACCTTCATTAAACACAGATATCAATTACTATTGACTTCACATTGCTTTTGATGACACAAAAAATCATGAGCTCCTACAACCAAGCAATTGTGAGGGAAGCAGAGTGGTCAGTCTGAAACTGCACTTAAAGTCTTATTTTTAAAATAAGCTTTCATAATGAAATGCAAATAAATCAGAATCTTGGTGTTTCTTCTGTTAGAACAGGGGGAGGAGGCAGGAAGGAACCTTTGTCATAGAAGCTTAAATGTGCCTTAAAGGTATAAATGCACCAGTCTTACAAAAAAATTTTTAATTCAGTCTCCACATTTAAAATTTTCCTAATTAAGATGTCTTAGCTAGAAAAAAAATTGCAGTGAAAAATACTATCAAATAAGCAGTAAAACACTACTCTGAAATTCCTTCAAAGTCAATTTCAAAGTCAACTGGAAATTGAAAAAACTCATATAATAGGAAAAATTGTGGTTAATTGGAGCTGAAGATATGGTCAGATCCACTCAAGAATCTAAAAGGGGGCTGGGAAAGTATTTTTGTCAAAGATACATAGTAATGTGCTCAATAAATACACAACTGATTCAGTGGCTAAGGTAAGCTTGATGAAGCATAATTTGGCCCTTTTACTGAATATTGTTCTTCTTTGACATACTGAGAGTGAGTGAAGACACGCTAATTTGAAAGTACTGATGAAGAATTTTTCAAGGCAAGTGAATTTAGTGAGTACAGTATCAAAATGTGCTCAGCCGCTAAGTCATCTCCAATTCTTTGCAACCCCATAGACTTAGCCCACCAGGCTCCTCTGTCCATGAAATTTTCCAGGCAAGAATATGGAAGTGTGTTGCCATTTCCTCCTCCAGGGCATCTTCCCCACAAGTTGACAGAACCTGTTTGTCTCCAGCATTGCAGGCAGGTTCTTTTCCACTTTAGTCACCTGGGAAGATGTATCAGCTTAAAATATCACACAGTAAAGCCAAAATGGAATTGAGTCCACAACAAGCAAAACTGGAAGCAACAGGCTATGTTAATACAATTCGAAACTCTGAACACCATTCTCTATACCTCCCAGGACCCCCTCACTTCACACGTCTTCTCTGGAGGTGATATACAGGAGGAAACGTGAAGATTTCAATCTATTCTCATTTAAGCACTATTCTCTTTATCTAAACCTATTGTATAGCCACCACCCCCCAAATTTTTTTCAACATACCATAAAAGTTTAGACCTAGAAAGATATTAGGGTAAAAGAAAATGCCCCCTCCTCCCAATATGGATATTTCCCATAGACCTGTGCAGATTTCTGTAATTCTACTCTCGCAGCTTATATTCCTTGGACCAAGGAAATCCAAGAGTTGGGAGGATGCTCTGAAAAAAGAGATGGGAGGCTGTCCAAGTTACAAATGCACCATTATAGATGGAGTTATGCAAATTAATCTCTACCCCAGCTCTGGGTCAGCACTGAGGATCAGCGCCCATTCATTATAGTCATGAGGCAATCTAGATTAACGTGTTTTCAAAGGGATTAAAAACGATGCCTCTGTTTCATTATCTCTAAAATTAAGAGGTTGTACAAAATGAACTGTCAGTGCTGACATTCTGTAATTTCACTCCTGATCTGAGGCATCGTGGGATGCCGTATTTATTCACATGAGAAATGAATGGGAGGACAACTGGACTGACTGGTGGTCACACAAAAATGTCAAGGTCGAAAGGCCTCACTGAATGCCACAGTCATAAGCCAACCTTCTCACACACCCCAGCCACCAGGACTTACCTTTAGAGTCATTCATTTCATAGACATACACTGAACACTTACAATGCACCAAGGATTTATTTATGAGGAGTTTCTATCACTCCCAAGGCCAACTTTTTTTTTAACCCCTGGTGCTAGTGATAAAGAATCCACCTGCCAATGCAGGAGACTCAAAAGACATGGGTTCAATCTCTGGGTTGGGAAGACCCCGAGAAGGAGGAAGTGGTGAACCACTCCAGTATTCTTGCCTGGAGAATCCCACGGACAACGGAACCTGGTGGGCTACAGACCACGGGGTTGCAAAAAGTCAGACACGACTGAGTGTCTGAGCACATGCTTTGCCCATAATAAGGCACTTAATATTTATCAAGCAAAATTTTAGACAAAGACCCAGACAATGGAAAGCATGTTAACTAAACTATAACCATCTCAGGAAACCAAAGTCAACTTTCTCAGGCTGGGGGAGGTTTACAGACACACTACAAAAATATCCTGACTTCTAAAAAGCAAGAATGGTGATGGGATTTGCTGTTCCTGCTATCATGATTGCTGTTATTGCTCTCCTTATTTTTCTAATCATCCTCATCTTCAAACATGACCCAGAAGCCAGGATTTGTACGCCTGATTTGCAGACACACCCTTAGAGGAAATCCTTTAGCAAACTCTTCATACCGGGCTTCAAGAATCCTTTGCATCTACCATGGAGACAATCCCTTTAATCTCAAACAACCCTGATTCTAGGATGAGCACAGGGAGGGGTGAAAGGCAAAACTGTAGAGCAGGCAAACTTCCTCCAAGGCTTCCAGCTCCACCTACAAGATCCCCATTGCTCTCAGGACACCAAGCCCAGGATTCCACCGGGTCGTGCCCATGTCCCTAATCAGCGTTCTCTATCCCACACCCCCACATTCAGGCCCCAACCTTCCCATCATTCCCTTTAAAGTGGAACATGTGTCAACTAGCTGGTCTGGAAAACTAGTGCCAAATGGAACTTTTCTCATATGCGACCTCTGGACACCCCTGGACTCTACACATCAGTGAGGGTTATCTTCAAACCAAGGGACGGAAGCACCAGGGCAGTGTGAACTTTAAGGAAAAGCTAGAATTGAGCAATCACTGAGTCTCTTGAACTAACATTATTGAGTCCTATATCTGTAGAGGGTGTCTTCCGCCAAAATGAGGTCTTCAGGGGCTTCCCTGGAGCCCAGCGGTTAAGACCCCGCCTTCCAGCGCAGGGGTGCAGGTTCAATGTCTGGTAGGGGATCAAGATTCCACATGCCACTGATGAGGCCAAAAAACAAACAAATAATGCTGTCTCCAGTCATTACCCAGTAAGATGCAGGGAATAAAAGTGTGAGCTAGAGCCTCGTAAGCCTTGAGAACCACCTAATGGGTTTGTATTAACTACAAAGATAGTATTCTCAAAATCTTGGGAAAAACCCTTTAAATCAAGGGGAATTATGTGATTCCATGGCAGCATTCCTGAATCACAGCAGTTGGAGGTTCCCAAAATGTGCCCCTAACAATGTCCTGGGTGCCACAAATTTGAATCAAAATGCTCTTCAGCTACAATTACATACCATTTTCCCAGTTCACGCAAATTAATATATATGATTATTATATAAAATTATCAATAATATTAATATATATGATAGTTTCCATTTAAATAATTTGTTAAATTTTTGGCATTTGTTGCAAGGGACCTATATTAGAAACAGGTGAAGATGGTATTTAATTTAGGAGAATGGAAAAAGCAGAAGTCACAGATATTTGTTGAATGTTTGCTATCACCAGGCTCAAACTCAGTATTTCAGTTTATCTCATTTAAACCTCAGTAGCAGATTGGTGCCATTATCTCTACATTGGGCTTCCTAGATGGTGCTAGTGGTAAAGAATCCACCTGTCAATGCAGAACACACAGGACACGCAGACACACAGGTTCAATCCCTGGGTCAGGAAGAACCATAGGAGGAGGAAATGGCACCCCACTCCAGTATTCTTGCCTGGGAAGAAATCCCATGGACAGAGGAGCCTGGCAGGCTAAAGTACATGGGGTTGCAAAAGAACTGGACATGACTTAGTGACTAAACAACAACATCTATTTTACAGATTAGGAAATGGAAACAGAGAAGTTAAGTGACTTGCCCAAGCTTACTAAACTCTAGATCGTGTGATTCAAACCCATATCTTCCTTACTCTGAAATCTGTGCTGCCTCCAAAACTATATGCCTGTGTTTCACATTCAAAAAACAATGCTATTTGAGTTTAATAGTGAAAACTCTACCATAGTCTATGCCTGAACCATTCTGAAAACTACAGACCAAGTCTGTAACTTTAGTAGTTTTTCCTCCCTCCTTGGGAAGTCTGCACAATTACTAACCCATAGTTTACTAGAATTTAAGAAAGGCTTTGGGGCTTCCCAGGTGGTGCTATTGGTAAAGAACTCACCTGTCAGTGTAGGAGACCTAAGAGACACGGGTTTGATCCTCAGCTGGGAAGATCCCCTGGAGAAAGAAATGACAACCATTCCAGTATTCTGGCCTGGGAAGTCCCATGGACAGAGGAGCCTGGCGGGCTAGGGCTACAGTCCATGGGGCCACAAAGAGTCAGACACGACTGAAGTGACTTAGCACAAACACACGCAAGAAAGACTTGGACATTGCAAGCTTAACAAGTCCAGGATCGGTAAGGCAAGAGAAAATTAAAGACCCAAGGGAACAGTCCATTTATTTGTGTGTATGGATTTACTATTATCAGCAAACATGGGCTGAACTATCCCAAATATTGGGGATTTGCCCTTCGGGCTACAAAGTTTGTGATGAAAGATGGAAGTCTAGAGCACTTTGGAGGAATGCTACTGATTTTAAAAAATTATTGCTTTAATAACTCTGCCCTGTCATGTGGTGTGTACTTAAGTATGAATCCTATTTCTTATAACAAAATAATGTGGAAGAGTCTGGTACTGGGTAGGAGACCAGCAAATGTTTATTAAATACAATCTGAGCTTCTGAGATGTTCAGAGTCTACTGTTTCTGAAGGCTCTCTCAACGCACTCTCGACATCTCTAACCCATTTAGAGATGCTGTTCTAATCATTGTGCCTCTGTGTCCATACGTCACTTAATTACACACTTGCAACCTAAGGGCCTGTGTCTATGAACGTGATAAGTGACGCAGGCTGTGGGAGCCTGATGAGGACTTGCTGACGGATGTAACTTGATACCAGTCAGTCATTGAGGGCAAGTCTTTGAAGGTAAGACATTTGAAGGAAGCAGCATGATAGCAATTTCTGACTTTGGCCAATAGTGTTTTGACTGATGTCTAGCAAGCTGAGTAGAGAGATATGACTCATCCTAAGATAAGAAAGAGCCAACTCACTAGAAAAGACCCTGATGCTGGGAAAGACTGAAGACAAAAGGAAAATGAGGTGGCAGAGGAAGAGGTGGTTAGGTAGCATCACTGACTCAATGGGCATGAATTGGAGCAAATTTCAGGAGATAGTGGAGGACAGGGAAGCCTGGCGTGCTGCAGTCCACGAGGTCACAAAGAGTCAGACACGACTTAGTGACTGAACAACAACAGAGGAAAAGAAATAGAACCAAACCCTGAATTCAAGGGACGGAGGGTCATGTTCTGCTTCACAAGCTGAGACACGTCGGGCAGGTCCCGCTGCCTCTCCTGGCAGCACGTATACAGAGGAACAGACCAACCACAGCCACACAATGCAGCCTAACTGAGACAGCCCAGGCCGCGGGGGAGTGGTCTTCCCAGAGGAGAGGAAACACGGGGAGGGGGGTGCCGAGGCATCACCCACCCAATCCTCAACACCCAGTCACGGCATGGGAGCTGCCGCCTCCGGGCACCAGAGAGCTTGCCGCCGTGGACAGGGGTGACCTACGACTCGGGGTGACGGGCTGGCGTGCTCCCCGCCCAGGGCAGCTGGACCACCTGCTGACGGATGCTTCAGGGCGCCCGAGACGCCTGCGCCACAGTAGGACAGTAACCATGGAGACAGGACGGGACTCCCCTGAAGACTTAGTGGCTTTTCTGTTTTCTTTCTCTACAAGATGGTAACCAGCAATGATTCCTTGGAGCAAGAAAGAATCTTGCAGATTTTTAAACTTTCATGGGAGGAAGTACCTGAAGAAGGGAAGAAAGTCATAAGCAAGATGATGAACAGCAAAGGCCTTTAATTTAAACAGAATGAAGAAAAAAGGGTAGCCTGATTTTGTGCACCAAGTTGATGAACAAGATATAAGTTTGTGAATGATAGATTCAGCTCAGTTCAGTCCAGTCGCTCAGTCGTGTCCGACTCTTTGCGACCCCATGAACCGCAGCACGCCAGGCCTCCCTGTCCGTCATCAACTCCCGAAGTTTACTCAAACCCATGTCCATTGAGTCGGTGATGCCATCCAACCATCTCATCTTCTGTCAACCCCTTCTCCTCCTGCCTTCAATCTTTCCCAGCATCAGGGTCTTTTCAAATGAGTCAGCTCTTCACAACAAGTGGCCAAAATATTGGAATGATAGATTGTTTTATTTTTAACTGCACACATGCGTTTTCACTGATTTGGGCTCCTCCCTCTACACACGCACAGCTCTCTGTCAGCTTATGCAACCGTATCTTACCAGGTGCTTGTGAAAGAATATTCCACCATATGATTGCACGCTGAAGTGCTGACATTTGGCTCAATAGAAATCTGTCAACATATCAAAGTCAACACATCCAACACTGAATTCAAACTATTTCCTCCAAACGGGCTTTCCTCCCATGTGTCTTATCTTCTGGAACGCCCTCACTGTCTGTTCGTTCTCTGAAGTTTAGAATCTCGGCGGGTCTGTCCGCTTCTCCCCTTCAGCCACCCCTGCCTCCCACCGGGCCTCAGGAGGCTCCGCCTGGCCTGCAGACTCCTGCCCATCTGCTCCCTTGTTCCCTGGTTCTCCGGGCACTGTCCTGGTTTAGCTTTTCTCTCCCCCACTGAGTCCCCTATTTCAATCCATCTCGCCCACCTCTGCTTTTTCTCAGCACATTCATCTTTATATGCACCAGCTCACATCGCTGGCCGTCTCCTGGAAGAGGGTGTGAGGCTAAGTCAGAGTAACACCGGATGTAGGATGAGATCCAGAGGAACTGAAACTAAAGCAGCTGTGAAATCCAAGATAAATGTGCGGAAGGCAAGAGATGCGAGCATCCAGCGCAGGATGGGCCCCGGAGTTGTTTGTCTTCCAGCCTTCCTCAGAGCGCAGCAGCGCAAATGTCACGGGAGGCCCGAGCAGGCCCCACGCTCCGTCTCCCCGCGTGCGCTCCTCCTCGCTGGGCTCCTTTGGCCCAGCGTCTGGCAACCTGCAGGCTTTTCCCTTTGTTACAAAAGTTACTGCAAACAAGGTTGTGCGAAGCTGGGCACCTTGTACGCAAGATGACCCCAGACGGAACTCACCACCTCTCGCTTCTAAACGCTTTCCTTCTCGGGTATTGCCTGGCTTTATTTTTGTTTATTTTGTTTACTTTTGGCTGCCTCGGGTCTTCATTGCAGCACAGGGCCCCCCCATCGCGGTGCATGGACTCAGGGAACCCCCCCAGTTCCCTAACCAGGGACCGAGCCGGACCCGCGTCACCTGCATTGGAAGGCGAATTCTTAACTACTGAACTACTGGATCACCTAGGAAATCTCTAACACAGCATCACCATCTTGCTACTGACCCACCAAGAAGCCTGATTCATTTTCCACTTCCACTCTCATTTTTCTTCATCTTCACCCAAAACTTCCTGCCAAGGTTAACTCCTCTTCAGATGTCTTCTCTCCTTTCTCCCCCCACCTCCCTTGTCAGTGGCTTAGTTCACATTCTCAGCATTTCCCACCCAGAATCCTGCAGGAGCCTCCTGGCTGCATTGCCTGCTGCTCTTTCTCCCCTCTGCTACGGTGCTGGCTCAGCGACTCTTCTTCATAAACAAGATGACCATACGCTATACGTGCTATGCTTAGCCCCTTAGTCGCGTCTGACTCTTTCTGACTCCATGGACAGTAGCCCACCAAGCTCTTCTGTCCATGGGATCCTCCAGGCAAGAACACTGGAGTGGGTTGCCATGCCCTCCTCCAGGGGATCTTCCCAACCCAGGGATTGAACCCACATCTCCCACATTACAGGTGGATTCTTTATAGCCTGAGCCACCAGAGAAGCTGATCATACTCTCTCCTATTAAAAATCTCCACCATTTTCTCCCTTGTTTATTGCATTGGTATCCAGAAAGATGCACAAGCTGATCTTTGCACTATGCCTCTGACAGTGTGGAATACTGGCCGCCTGGAGGTCCCCCTCTACATACTTTTTAACACACTGTTGTGCTCTCACGATGTAAACGTGATGGTCAAGAATAGCACTGTCGGCCACTTACCTGGTGGTCCAGTGGCTGAGAATCTGCCTTACAATGCAGGGGATGGGACATGGGTTCGATCCCTAATCAGGGAACTAAGATCTCACATGCCATGAGTCAACTAAGCCTGCACACCACAACTGCGGGGTCCTCGAACTGCACCCAGAAAGCCCACCTGCCGCTGCTAGAGAGAAGCCTGTGGGCCGCAGCAAAGATCCCAAGGGCCACAACAAAGATCTGCAAGGTCAAAAATAGTTCATTGACTAAAATATTTTTATTAAAAAAAGAACAGCACTGTCCAGTAGGATGGTCTGCAGTGAAGACAATGCCCCGTGTCTCTGCTGCTCACTGCAGTTGCCACTGGCTCCATGTGGCTACTGATCTCTAGAAATGGGGCTGTTGTGACAGAGAAACTGTATCTTTAATTTTACTTAATTTACTAACAACATAACTGAAAGAGAGAAAGTGAAGCCACTGAGCCGTGTCCGACTCTTTGTGACCCCATGGACTATAGCCCCCCAGGCTCCTCTGTCCATGAGATTCTCCAGGCAAGAATACTGGAGTGGGTTGCCATTTCCTTCTCCAGGGGATCTTCCCGACCCAGGGACTGAACCCGGGTCTCCCGCATTGCAGGCACTTTCCCATCTGAGCCACCAGGGAGCTATCGTAACGGAAATACAGTTTCAGAGTTAAAAAAAAAAAACAACCTTGTGAGATGAAACTTGAGCTTTAAAGGGTAAGAAAAAAAAAAATGGGAACTCTGATCCCTGGACTCCTACATTAAGCTGTGGACTCTGAAAGGAGGCCAGACCACCCACAGCTCAGTAGCGCCCCCTGGCACTCGGAAAAGGGAAATGCAAACATACTAATGACTACAAGCAACTACAGTTTTACAATAAAATATCCCCAAATACACAAAGAAATAAGCCACCATGAAAGAAGATTTAGAACCCAAGGTTTTCAGCTATTAGAACTATTGCATACACAATATAACATAGCCACACGTAAAAAGTCTTAAAAAACAACATAAAACTTAGAGTCCGAGAATGAAAAATATATATGATCAGGCATATTTGAAAAGGAACCAAACAGAAATTTTAGAGATTAAATATTTAACTATTAAAGTAAAAAACTGAATAGAGGGTTAAACAAGTTAGACACAGCTGAAGAAAACATTAATGGATAAAAGATCAATAACCTAGAATGAAGTGTAAAGATGTAAGGAGGTGGAAAATATTGCTAAAAAGATTAACATATGTGGAAAATAGGATAAAAAGATGTGTATTTTGAGTTCCAAAAGCAGAAAATGGAGAGGCAAATTTAAAAAGACTGTGGCTGAGAAATTACCAGAACTGATGAAATAACATGAATCCATATTCTGAAAGCACAATCTTATCAGCAGAAACATACCCAAGCAAAATGATAACATAGACGGTTTTCTTCTCTGTCCTACCAATTCTTGGAAGTGCCTATCTCATTTTCAAGCATCTTCTACTGGGCGTCCAGATGCCCAGCTCCCCCACACTGCCCCCAATCTAGTCAAGCTCATTACACACACACCCTCACCCAAACCAGCACTTTCAGACACCAAAGAATGATAATTAAAATGATCAGATAAACCAGTCAGGGCTTGTATATTTTCAGAGTTAATGAGTTGCCTCTCCCAATTAGATAACGCTTTAAGATTACATTACCGATGTCCCTTGAGGAGTGGCACAACTATTGGAATTCAGGCACAGTGCCCGAAAGACCCGGGAAAAGAAAGAAGCTCTGGGTGTCCTCGTGCCGCGCAGTGTGAAAGCCCGACCTAACGGGTGACTCCTGAGACAGGTAAGTGACCAACGCACCCACACATGCACTCAGCCCCCAGGGGACTGGGTCCTTAGTCATCAGAAAGAACAGACTTCACGTTTATTATCAAACTGAAGAGGGTGGAAATCCCCGTTGGATGATGTCCCCCAGAGCACCCCCCAGCCCTGTAAGCAGCGTATACAACCGCATCAAAGACAACCAACATAGGGCATTCCTCCGGCTACAGTTAGTGGTTCAGCAGTGAACTCGTCCACTGAACAAATACTTGCGAGCACTTACTCTGTATCAGGCACTGTTGTGGACAGAGAGACACTGCAGAATTCAAGATGGACGCGACGCCTGACCCCGTGGCTCTTACACAGGGGTGAGGGGGAGACATTACAAATAAACAAAGTACTTACATACATCTTTCTACGAGTATGTCTCTAAAGAACATATATGTGCATGTGTGTATGCGTGCTTGGTCACTTCAGTCGTGTCTGACTCTTTGCGACCCCATGGACTGCAGCCCACCAGGCTCCTCTGTCCACGGGACTCTTCAGACATGAACACGGGAGTGAGTTGCCAGGCCCTCCTCCAGGTGATCTTCCCAACCCAAGGATCAAACCCATGTCTCCTGCATCTCCCGCTTTGGCAGGTGGAGTCTTTACCGCTGAGCCGCCAGGGTCATCCATGTATGTGTATGTATGCTTAGTCGCTCAGTCATGTCCAGCTCTGCGGCATCATGCATTGTAGCCAGCCAGGCTCCTCTGTCCATGGGATTCTCCAGACAAAATACTGGAGTGGGTTGTCATTTTCTACTATATCGGACTTCCCAGGTGGCGCTAGTGGTAAAGAACCCACCTACCAATTCAGGAGATGTAAGAGACACAGGTTAGATCCCTGGGTCAGGAAGACCCCCCTGGAGAAGGGAAAGGCTACCCACTCCAGTGTTCCTGCCTAGAGAATCCCACGGACAGAGGAGCCTGGCGGGCTACCGTCCATAGGGTCACAAAGAGCTGGATTATACATATATATATATATATGACTGCAATATGAATGGATGAAGGAAAAGGAAAATAGCAGGCAATTTAAGAATCTGTTTCTATTTTTCAGAGAAGGGACATGGAGTTTGAATCGGGATAGTAGCAACAGAGAAGTAGATGAGTTTGAGACACAGGAGGCAGTGACTGGTTGTGTGGAATGAGGGCAGGAAACTACTGTGGGAAATTAGACGGGTCCAGTTTGGACCTCTGGGTAGGTGGTGTGGTCCTACACCGCTGCTGCTGCCAAGTCCTTCAGTCGTCCGACTCTGTGCGATCCCATAGACGGCAGCCCACCAAGCTCCCCCGTCCCTGGGATTCTCCAGGCAAGAGTACTGGAGTGGGGTGCCATTGCCTTCTCAGGTCCTACACTAAGAAAGAGAAAAGGAGAAGGGAAGATGCCTTCCGTGCGGGTCCTTAACTGAGTGTGTCTGTGTCACAAGCAGGTTTTCACAGAGTCGCTGCATCATCTGCGGCTGGAACTCAGCAGGAAGACCAGGTAACTGAAGCCAGGCAATGACCTCACTAACGAGCTGTGTGTGGCCCCAGAAGAAAACTCTAAGAACTATCAACGCGGAGGCAGCGGGCGGGGAGGCTGCAGTTTGGGTCTTGCAGGCAAGGGGAAGCCAGCGCTTCAGGAACGCCCAGAGAGGCAGGAGCGGCGGGCGGAGGCGCTGCCTGAGTGGGCGTGCCCTAAACGCTGACGGGCTTGAGACGGCGAGCAGCAACGTGACGGCGAGACATCCAGCGCCGCCTGGTGGGCGGTGAGAGGAACCGACGCCAGAAGACCAGCGTCCTTGGAGTCGAGGCTGCCTGCCGAGCGAGAGCTGCGGTTTGATCTCCGGGCGGGGAGGGTCTCCTGGAGCAGGGCGTGGCACCCCACCCCGCCTTCTTGCTGGAGAGTCCCTGGACGGAGGAGCCTGGAGGGCCACAGCCCTGGGGCCGCAGAGTCGCACAGAACCGAGCAGGCAGATGGAGGTGAATAAGGTCAGCTGCTCTTTCTGCGGCAGGACCTGGGTCAGGAATGATCATTCCCTGTCCGTGGAAGACTTTGATGCCCTCGCTTGAAAGCCCTCACAAACCGGAGCAGCCCCTGCCGTCCTGTGGAGGACGCGCCGGGGACAGGAGCCACTGAGCCCGAATCCTCCCCGGACGGGGTGCGGCTGAGGGCAAGAACGTTGTAGAAGCAGTTTCAGGTGCAAGAGCTAAAACTGAAAAAAGAGCTTTTCAAATCCGATGTTAATAGCAAATGGCATACGGTTGACCGAATATGACCCCTGAGGGAAAAGCTCAGAATTTTCAAAAAATGTATTAGCTAACCAGGAATGCTCGAAAAGTAAACATTCCTAGAAGACTTGCTTATTATGTAAATATTTAAGCTAAGGTTTCTCTTTATCTACATTCATTTGTCTTGTATTTAATATGATATTTCATTTTAATGTAAACAGAAGGCATTTGTTAAAATTTTCTATTGAAATACAGTTGATTTACAATGCTGGGTTAGTTTCAGGGGTACAGCAAAGTGATTCAGATATATATATGTTATGTATATGATTTTCTCATATATATATTCTTTTTCAGAGTCTTCTCATTATAGGTCATTATGAGATATTGAGTCCAGTTCTCCGTGCTTTTCTTGTTGGTTATCCGCTTTATACCTGGGAGTGTGTGTGTGTGTTAATCCCAAACCCCTCCCACCGCTTCCCCTTTGGTGACCATGTTTGTTCTCTGTATTTGTGAGTCTGTATTTTAAGACTATTTGTACCATTTTTTAAGATTCCACATATAAGAGATATCGTGTAATGTGTGAATGCTCAGTTACCTAGTAGTGTCTGACTCTTTGAGACTCGATGGACTGTAGCCCACCAGACTCCTCTGTCTATGGGATTTTTCAGGCAAGACTGCTGAAGCAAGTTGTTATTTCCTTCTCCAAGGGATCTTCCCAACCCAGGGATCAAACCCACATCTCCTGCTCTGGCAGGTGGATTCCTTACCACTGAGCCACCTGGGAGGCCATATCATATAATACCAAGTGAAAGATGTTTAGCAGCCAAATGCACAGAGATTATAAACACAGGCTCTGAAATCAGAGAGCTGAAGTTTACATTCTCACAACACAACTTCCTAGCCTTCTGTGTTCCACAAGGTTCCCGGTGTCTCTGATCCTCAGTTCCTTTAACCTCGAATGAGTCCTCACAGGACTGTTGTGGAAGCAGAATGATAATATATGTCCTGTTTAGCCCAGTGCCTGGTCCATAATTACTCCAAGAATGGCCATGGCGTTGATAAGAGTCACAGTTGGAAAAAAGGCGATGGCAGCCACTCCAGTACTCTTGCCTGGAGAATCCCAGGGACGGAGGGGCCCAGTAGGCTGCAGTCCATGGGGTCAAGAAGAGTCAGACACGACTGAGTGACTTCCCTTTCACTTTTCACTTTCATGCATTGGAGAAGGAAATGGCAACCCACTCCACTGTTGTTGCCTGGAGAATCCCAGGGACGGAGGAGCCTGGTGGGCTGCCGTCTATGCGGTCGCACAGAGTCAAACACAACTGAAGCAACTTAGCAGCAGCAGCGACAATAATTAGGTAATAATAATAGTAATAAAAGAGAGGCACTGGTAGGATACATTAGAAAACTATTTGGCAGTATCCCCTGAAGCTGAACCCTTGAATAATCTATGGCTCAGTAATTTCATCCCCAGGGATGCATGTGTGTAAACACATGCATGCTATTTTTTTTATCTATTTTTTGGCTGTGCAGGCTGTTAGTTCCCCCACCAGGAATCGAACCCACGGCCCCAGCAGTGCAACTGTGGAGCTGTAACCACTGAGCTGCCAGGGAAGTCCCTGTGGATGCTCCATTCTTATACACAGCCATCACCAGGCAGCTCTGCACACGCACTGCGGTCACTGCATTAGGCTTTCCCAGGCAAGAGTTAATCCCAAATGTCAGTGCTTTCTAAATTCCAGGAGACAAGTTAAGTTCCCTGAACACTTACTTGGCTTGAAGGAGCACTGTTCTCTCCCCTCCTCTAAATGCTCCTGAAGCATGTTTCACAAGCATCCCCCACTTCCCTTCTTACAGCCTAGTGAAGAGGGATAATGAGCCAAGAGTGATAAAACCCAACTTTGGCCACCCCCAGAAATCCTGCCCAAATGGTCTTTTTTTTTGAGAACACGGGGCATGTGTCCATTTTTGCACTCAGCATTTATAGCAAGAGGGGACACGTTCTATTTGAGCACTCTGCCGGGACAGGAAAAGGGCTGTGTTGAATATTAGGTTCAGAGACACGGTAATTGACTTAAAACAATGTATATGACATTGGGACGGGAAGAGTACTTAATAAGAAAACATTTTAGGCATACACAGCTTACTCAATAAAATTACATTTTGAGGCAGGGCCCAAAGTGGAAAAGACTGGAGGGAAGTTCCACAGCCTCCTGCAAGGCCCCTGCTTTCATTAAACACTTTTATGTAGTTGGGAGTTAATCTACCATTTCCCTGGTCCTTTCCTCCCCAGGATGAAAGGGGATGGAAGGAGGAAGCAAGAGCTGGTGGGCAGGAAGTAAAACCAGAAATAGGGGCAGTCATTATTCTTATTTCTGTTCATTCTACATCAATCCTCCCCGCAAAAAAATTTTGTCAGTGGTTGGCTTGCTTCTATTTCAAAATAGAAAATCTAACTTTCATGGGAAAAAGCAAGTCTTGTAATTCAATAATATTTTATTTTCAACAGCATAAAAGGAATTCAATACTGAGCCTTCAGAGCAAGAAGAAAGTTGAACCTATTTACAATGAAGCCGGTGGGGGTTGGGGAGCGGGGAAGTTCTGCTGTCCTTCCAAATTCAAACCTTCCAGTCACCCTCTTTCTGCAGTGAATTAACACTTGAACTTGTGACACAGGTAACTTCTCAGAAACATCTTTAAAAACATGCAATTGTTGTGCGTTACCAACTAGCTATGTGCAGTAACTAAACCTGTAGACCCTGAGAAAAATACATACTGAGGCAGCAGGAGCATTTTCAGTTACCTGTCCTAACAGCATTAAGTTCCTCCCCCTTTCCCATTAAATCACAGCAAAGACACAAGTCCCTTCGAAACACGTAGCATTCTTTCAGTGGCTACTGTGAGTGTCCGGGTGCATTTAAGTCCTGGTGGTCAGACATCCACAAGCTTGAGTCGGTTAGAATTTCCTGCCAGTGGTCGGTCTCTCGCCAACCCAGCCACCAAGTGGGCGTTCTATCAAAAGTGAAAGTGATTTTTTTTTTTAAAGTTAGCCTTAAATTATTTATTCTGCAGCAATCTGTTCCATCTTTTTCCATTGCTGTTGTTATTGGCCTTTATTGAGATATACTTGACATGAATCATTGCGCCAGTTTAAGGTGTTCAGTGTAATGACTGAATATTTGTGACTCATTACAGAATGACCACCACAATAAAGTGAGTTAACACATCGATCACCTCACCCGCCTACAATTTTGCATGTGTGTGGTGAGAACTTTTAAGATCTACTCTCTTAGCTACTTTCAAATATAGGATATGGTATTCTTAACTAGTGGATACCAAAGGGGAAAGGGGTGGGGTGGGAGGAATTAGATTAGAACTGACACATATACACTATTGCTAATATGCATGAAACAGACCAGTAATGGGACATACTGATTAGCACAGGGAACTCTACTTAACCCGCCATGCTGTTCTAAAGTGAAGTTTTATTAAGATCTGAACTTCCCACTGAGGTGCTGCCCTTGGGTTACCACAGGTCCAACTCTCCAAAATTCCACAAAGTTCTGAAAACAAAGTCTTTTCGTAAGCAGGAGACGCTCATTTGGCAGCACAACCTGATTTTGGGGATACCTAGTGTCTGCTTACTTTGCGCCAATATTCTACATTTTACGGCAGAAATATTAAGGTGTTGATTTATAGGGTGCTGCTCCAGTTTCTGTCAGTGGAATTCCATAACATACAGTATATGCAACATGTTATCTTTCTAAAATCCCCCCAAAGTCAGACTTTGAAGGAAATATTGCTCCCTTATGTTCAGCATAAGGAGCTGTGGGTGCACTGTCCCCAAGTCTCATTCATGCCAGAAAAGCTTTGCAGCGCCCATGTCCCAGGAAAAAGAGGATGTTTAGAACATTCTGCATCCCAGACAGGGACGGCTAAGCTTTGGTAATAAAAATCATCTAGATCCTCCTTAGAGGAATTTTCTTTGAGAAAGACTGTGTTCCTGCCAATAACTTTGGATTGTCTGACAAATAATGAACACGAATTTTTTTCTCTAAGGTGATTCCTTAAAGCACCATCTTCTAAGGGAGTTGGGAAG
The DNA here is from genome assembly GCF_019320065.1 of Cervus canadensis. Classification (NCBI taxonomy): domain Eukaryota; kingdom Metazoa; phylum Chordata; class Mammalia; order Artiodactyla; family Cervidae; genus Cervus; species Cervus canadensis. The sequence continues at coordinate 16,847,954 of NC_057408.1, read as the reverse complement.
GAAAACAAAAACCCAAAAAAAGATTGGAAAAAAGGTCTATTAGGGTGAGTACCAGTGGCTTCCTGATCCAGCAGTATTAACAATTTATCATATTTAGAAAATGATTCTCTAGAGGCAGAGTCGGCAGAGAAGTTGGGTGGGACTTAACCCAGGCTCTGCCACTTAAGGAGAACAGAACTTGCCAAAGAAAATGATGTTTCGAGTTTTGTTGTGCCTGATGATGTAAATAAAGGGGTGGTCAGCATTGAACTCATCCTTGTGCTGCAGGATCCGTGACCCTGGCACCTCCATGGAATCCCCACCATCTTCAGTTATTTCTAAGGACACTCTGTGAATGACATTTGAGAGGGCCACTCCCTTCGTCTCTGACATCCCAGAGAAATCAGAGGTATCCTCATTAAAGATGTTTTTCAGCCCTAGGTTTTCCAGACTAGCCTTGGGATCAATCATCTTTTCCACCTTAAATTTTGGAATGGAGAGTTTGACTTTGGCATTGGCCATCGTGCTGGGATTTGTCCACTGCAAGAGCGTCTCTGAGTTGAGTTGTTTTTCGACCTGAAGGACAAAAAAGCAGAGGAAATTATTTTATTTCCAACTGTAAAAGATACTGCTCGATTAAAAGCATACAGTGTCATTGAGGGCCTGATTTGGAAGTACAGATTGTCCACCAAAGACAGAACTGACTCTGCAGTTTTGGCGTGTGATGAGGTTCTTTTAAAAATGGCCACCAAGCCACCTAGCATCATTCTCCTGCACACCTCATGACAATGGTCCCTTTGCCCTGAAATTTATGAGAGCATTTCTTTTAACTATAGAAGAGCTATATAGAGATGAATCCATGGTTTATGATGATGCATGGATAATGGTGAAATAAATATAAAATTAGAAAACTGTTTATGCATTATATTTACTGAAAGCTTATTTTAATTCCTCTACTAGGAAACCTAGAATATTTGTGCCCAAGGAATAGCATCAGATTTAATAAATTAAAACTAAAGTTACCCTTTTTAAAATGAGAATTTGAACTGTCTAGAGTCATTCTTTAAGACCATAGGTGATGAATGCATCCATTTCAGTTGGTTATTTTTAAAATGAGAGATATGCAATGATGCGTAAAATGATTTAGTCATAAAATTCTTCATTGAGCAAATCTTAAATTGCTCCTTGCCCTTCCAATCTCTGCACTGGCTAGAGGAGAAATGCATGTACAACAGAGAATAATATCTTGACTGTTACTACATGGGGCAATCTGCACTGAAGTTACTCACATGAAACCTATAAAAATCAGGGAGATGACAAGGTCACAAACTGATCACCAGTTTTTTTTCTAATGGGGGAGGGAACCATTGGAATCTCTTGCTAATCTATGATAAGTATTTTTCATGGATACTGTTTCATTTAAGACAAATTATTAAGACCAAAGCTTCCCGGGGGGTGCAGTGGTTAAAGAACCCGCCTGCCAATGCAGGAGATGCAAGAGATGCCAGTTCAATCCCTGGGTCAGGAAGAGCCCCCGGAGAAGAAAATGGCAGCCCACTCTAATATTCTTGCCCAAGAAATCCAATGGACAGAGGAACCTGGTGGACTATAAAAAGGAGAGAGAAGAATGGACAGAAGGAAAATGGAGACAGGAATTATGATTCAGTTCATACAGTGACGGATAAAACATAATGAGAACCAAAGTACCCGGAGGCTGAGACCAAGCTGGCCCATCTCCCGAGTCAGCGAGTAACCGAGCTGTGGTCCGAAATAAAGAGGTGACTCCTAGGTTCCTCAGAGAGGCACTGCTCGGGGCTCAGACGGTGAAGAATCCGCCTGCAACGCGGGGGACCGGGTTCGATCCCTGGGTAGGGAAGATCCGCTGGAGAAGGACATCCACTCCAGTATTCTTGCCTGGAGAATCCCGTGGACAGAGGAGCCTGGTGAGCCACAGTCTATGGGGTCATAAAGAGTCGGACACGCCTCAGCGGCTACGCACAGCGCAGCGCAGCCTGGAGTTCAGAACGTTGAGAACGCAGACGCCGGTCCCCTGGGCTCGCACTGCGAGTCTACGCCCCACACACGAGTCTGTGACGGTGGAGCAGCTGCCGAGCCCGCTGTGCCTGCGGCCCCTGGTGAACGCAGCACTCAGCGTTTCTAACTCCTGAGACTGCAGCGAGAACTAGAGGACCAGCGCGCGTGTGAACTTACAGTTCCTGGCACGCTGCGTGTACCAAATAAATATTAGCTGTTTTAATACTGAGGAGAAAAACCCCAAAAGAACCCTGAAACCGTTGGAGACCATTGGGCAAGGCTAGCGGGTGCCCTCCGGCAGCCCTGCAAGGCGGCCCACGCGTCTCCTGGCGCCACTGCGCCTGCGCGCTGCATCCCGCCGTGCTCCTCACCTGCTCCAGGCCCGTGGGCCCATCCTCCACGTCCTTGGGTAGCAGGATGAGCATGCTCAGGTGCTTGTTCTGAAAGGGAAGCTCTATGATCTTACAGTTGACACCATCGATGTGGCCCATACAGAACGTGGCCTCCAGATTCATCATCTGCACTGGTTTGGTATCTGTCTGTAAAAGGAGAAGAAATTTGCTCTGCCTGCTTTTCACACACACACACACACAGCACACAGCACATAACTTTGTTCCTAATATAGCTTCAAGTTGTTATGGCTTAAAGCTGCCGCGGGGAATCCACACTGACAGAGATGGTCCTGTCAAGAGTTTATGACTTCCTCTGAAAAGTTCTTCATGTGCTTTATAACTTCAGGAACTATACATAATATGATACTGTATTTGCATATATAAAACTTTAAAAATAAGATGGGATGACTGGAAATATAAGCAAACATTAACTCAGGCTTTGTAGATGCCTGTAATTACAAGATCTTTTACCCATTGCTGGTGGAGCTCACTTGAAAGTCAATTCCAGCGCAAACCCACATGTCCATTTACATAGCTTTTCCTCATAAAATGCCTATTATGGAGAAGTCAGCATATAGCAGAACAAAATCACGCTGAACAAGTCCTCTGTCTGCCTGTGGTTTTCGTCACCACCCCCCATCCCCTCTTCTTGCTCCAATCTGATTAGAGTCGAGGACCTCGGGTTTCGGTCTCAGATGTGACATAAACAGATGCCGAGACCTTCAGTGAGTCTCTGTAACCTCCCTGGGTCTCAGTTTCTCTGTCAGCAGCATGAGAACCGGAGCTCTCAGGATGGCCATCCCTCTTGGGGGAAGGTGAGGGGCAGGAATGGGGAGCTGGAGAGGGGAGGGGAGGGGGCTACACAGGACAGGGCAACCCTGGCTACACTTTTCCTTTAAAATATCTGGAATGAGGCAAAATATAAAGATTTTACAAAGGTGGTTGTTGGTTCATTGGTGTTTGTTATATTATTCTCTATAATTTACTGTACACTTTAAATATTTCCTAATTTTAAAAATTAAGAATGTTTACAAACAAAATCATCTCAAAGTCATTTACAGCTCCACGCAGTGAGGGGACTGTGCACCCAGAGAAAGCCCTAGGACAGCAACGAAGACCCAGAACAACCAAAATACATAAATAGCAACGTGTAAATGCCAAAAAAGAGGAAAATACTTTTAAAAAAGAAATTTGTGTGTATGTGACATCCCCCACCCCATCCAGACTATAGTCAAAGCAGAAACCATGTTTTATACCTTGGTATATCCCAGCACAGAATAACTGCTCACTAAACATTTGGCTGTTATTAAATAATTGAAGACTTTGACTCTACATATAACCAGAAATAAAATTATGATTTTTTAAAAAAATACTACTTTTGCAATTAACTGTAATTCTTCTATTTCTCAAAGAAGATATAGATCTGTCTAAAAATCTCCATTAATTTAGATTACTAATATTTTTGGAATTCACAAAAACTGTCATCACCAAAAACTGTCATCTATTTCATTTTTCAGCACTGACTGTGGAAACAAACATCCCATTTTCTAAAATATAAATTAAGACATGTCTCTGAAAATAAGACTAAGTAACAACCATCCCAGAAAATACAGTATATGTGTGTGTGTGTGTTCACCTTTGTCAGAAGAGGTATTATACTAAACTTTTAATAATATAACTTCATCAATTTAGTGTAGCCCTTTAAAGACATAAAACCAAAGGACATGAGAAAAGTTTTAGTAGCATCACGCGAAAGTTTAGGAGCTGACAAAGGCAACTCAAAGGAAATGTAATAGCCTCTGCATTCAAAAGCAGGGTGTAGCCCCACACAGCCTTGAATAGTGTTTTATTTGATGAACCTCTGAGAGATCAATGGCATTTTAAATCCTTATTAATTCTCTTTCTAGAGTCCAAGACTCCAGGATGGTGATCCAACCTCACTTTATGATTTAATAACAAGAATAAAGGAATCGCACACATTCTATCTCCTTTTGTGAAAACACTCAATAACATTTTCTTAAATGTAAAACCACAGACCTGAGCCCAATCAGCATGAGAGTTCGTGGTGAACTCACTCACTATTACAGGATTCTGATGACTTTCTGGGCTCGCCCTGCAGCTAGTAAGAGAAGCACCATTAGCAACATCAACTCAATGGACATGAGTATGAGCAAACTCCAGGAGATGGTGAAGGAATGGGAAGACTGGTGCATTGCAGTCCATGGGGTCGCAAAGAGTCAGACGCGACTGAGCGACTGAACAACAACAGCTGTAGGTTCTAGGAGAGACCTGAAAACTAGCATCATCACAGGGGCTACGGGGTAAATAAGCTTCCTTCCGCTATACTGCCGACTGACACACAGTTCTGAGTCTGTGTTCTTATCACAAGCCAGATTTCATCAAACAAAACCAAATCACACCATCCTATAAATTTCTGGAGTTTCCCAGGTCCTCTAACTGATCTCAGAAGGAGAACAGTGAGTGGTCCTGCAGAGAGATCTTAGTTCCCTGCCCAGGAATTTTTTTTTTTTTCATTTATTTTTATTAGTTGGAGCCTAATTACTTTACAACATTGTAGTGGTTTTTGCCATACATTGACATGAGTCAGCCATAGATTTACATGTGTTCCCCATCCCGGTCCCCCCTCCCGCCCCCCTACCCATCCCATCCCTCTGGGTCATCCCAGTGCACCAGCCCTGAGCACTTGTCTCATGCATCCAACCTGGACTGGTGACCTGTTTCACCCTTGATAGTATACTTGTTTCAATGCTATTCTCTCAGAACATCCCACCCTCACCTGCCCAGGAATTAAACCTGGGTAACCAGTGGCCATAGGACTGGAAAAGGTCAGTTTTCATTCCAATCCCAAAGAAAGGCAGTGCCAAAAAATGCTCAAACTACCGCACGATTGCACTCATCTCATACGCTAGTAAAGTAATGCTCAAAATTCTCCAAGCCAGGCTTCAGCAACGTGTGAACCGTGAACTTCCAGATGTTCAAGCTGGATTTAGAAAAGGCAGAGGAACCAGAGATCAAATTGCCAACATCTGCTGGATCATCAAAAAGCAAGAGAGTTCCATAAAAACATCTATTTCTGCTTTATTGACTATGCCAAAGCCTTTGACTGTGTGGATCACAATAAACTGTGGAAAATTCTGAAAGAGATGGGAATACCAGACCACCTGAACCTGCCTCTTGAGAAACCTGTATGCAGGTCAAGAAGCAGTAGTTAGAACTGGACATGGACCAACAGACTGGTTCCAAATAGGAAAAGGAGTACGTCAAGGCTGTATATTGTCACCCTGCTTATTTAACTTGTATGCAGAGCACATCATGAGAAACGCTGGGCTCGAAGAAGCACAAGCTGGAATCAAGATTTAGGGAGAATATCAATAACCCGAATATGCAGAATAGACACCACCCTTAGGGCAGAAAGTGAAGAAACTAAAAAGCCTCTTGATGAAAGTGAAAGAGGAGAGTGAAAAAGTTGGCTTAAAGCTCAACATTCAGAAAACTAAGATCATGGCATCTTGTCCTATCAGTTCATGGGAAATAGATGGGGAGACAGTGGGAACAGTGTCAGACTTTATTTCTGGGGGCTCCAAAATCACTGCAGATGGTGACTGCAGCCATGAAATTAAAAGACACTTACTCCTTAGAAGGAAACTTATGACCAACCTAGATAGCATATTAAAAAGCAGAGACATTACTTTGCCAAAAAAGGTCCGTCTAGTCAAGGCTATGGTTTTTCCAGTGGTCATGTATGGATGTGAGAGTTGGACTGTGAAGAAAGCTGAGCGTCGAAAAATTGATGCTTTTGAACTGCAAGGAGACGCAACCAGTCCATCCTAAAGGAGGTAAGTCCTGAGTGTTCATTGGAAGGACTGATGCTGAAACTGAAACTCCAATACTTTGGCCACCTCATGCGAAGAGCTGACGCATTGGAAAAGACCCTGATGCTGGGAGGGATTGGAGGCAGGAGGAGAAGGGGACGACAGAGGATGAGATGGCTGGATGGCATCATTGACTCAGTGGACATGAGTTTGGGTGAACTCCGGGAGTTGGTGATGGACAGGGAGGCCTGGCGCACTGCGATTCATGGGGTCGCCAAGAGTCGGACACGGCTGAGTGACTGAACTGAACTGAACTGAACCTGGATGAAAACCAAGAGTCCTGGCCACTAGACCACCAGGGACTAGAGGGTAGGAGGAAAGTCGGCCTGGCTCTTGCCCCTGTTTGAAAGCAATAATGTTTCAAGGAGGCAAAAATTATAAAAATGGGTACAAAGTTTATTATTAGAGACACACTACAATGTGTGGGCGAGTAAACAGGAAAACAGCTTGTTTCTCTACCTCAGAAGCAGAGCAGAGACGCACACCCGGAGAGAAAGGGTATCTATCGGCCGCCTCTCCAATGAGGGGGCGTGCAGTGAGTCAGAAGCTGGGCAGAGACCCCCGGAGACGTCCGGAGCGAGGAGGGCGCACTGAAGTGACGCAAGTCACTCACGCGCGACAGTCCCCCCGTCACCCGCCCCCCCACCCTGTCTTTGTTTACCTTTGGCCAATTACCTTGTTTCTTTCTCACACCTGACTGGTCCATGGACCTCCCCAAGATGCATGTACAACTTTTCTTCTAAAATGGATCCCACCATGAGGGCTATGGGTGTTTGGCCACACTTATTGTGGGGTGGGGTCCCCTGGCTATTCAGCCCCCAAGAAGCCCCCCTGCACACAGGCAGACAGGGAAGACTTTCTTGACCTCAGGAGTGGGCACCTTATCTCTTTGCCTTAGCAGAGCTCAGCTTTTGCCACTAGCTTTGTCCTTGGGAGTGTCTGGGGGAGAACAAAGGCTCAGTTTTACTCCACGAGACAAACACCAGGCGTCCAGCCCAGAGGCCCACTGTCTCCCACCTCATCACGAAACGGTCAGTTTTCCAGTCTCAGGTCTATGACGTCATTATTCACTCAACAGTATTAAAACTATACTTCCCTGCAACGCAGGTTTGTAATTCTTCCCCATAATGACTCCCAGCCCTGGAGATGAGTAAGCTACGCTTTCTCCTTCACGGTCAGCAAGCACCTCAAAGCACTTTCTAAATTAAAATATCAGAACCATGTACTTTACTGCTAACAGGTGAGAAATGAGACCACAGAGGAGCTTGTTAACCTGGAATAAGATTCCCAAATAGTTATGTTTCATGATGATCCAAAGACCTCTGACGTTGTGATTTAGTTTGTTTCTTTTCTTTTCCTTTCTTATTAATGGCCCCAAATATCTGTAGCTATTTTCTGGTTGGTGATTTAGATTTAACCACTATGTTATAAGGGCTTCCCTGGTGGCTCAGACGGTAAAGAATCTGCCTGTCATGCAGGAGACCTGAGATCGATCCCTGGGTCAGGAAGATTCCCTGGAGAAGGGAATGAAAACCCACTCCAATATTCTTGCCTGGAGAATCCCATGGACAGAGGAGCCTGGCAGACCTCAGTCCACGGGGTCACAAAAGAGTTGGTCACAACTGAGAGACTAACCACACACTGTATTTTAAGCTCTGTAAAATCTTACTCAGACCCTGAGGACATCCCAGAAAAAGAATGAGAGTCTCTGGATTATGGAGTTTTTTCTACACTCACCCCCTGGCTGTTGTCTTGGGAAAAGATAACCTTTTGTGCCTTAGTTGTCCTCATTGGAGTGAATTCCCAGGGTCCAGTGCATGGCTGTAATTTTTCAGACCTACAGCTGGGATCCTCTGTCTGCTACACGCAGCCCACATACCTTGTTGATTCTGAAAGGGCATTCTTTGGTTTCTGACTCAGGAAATTTCTTCATCCACTTTCCAACAAAGTAGGCAGCATTAACCACAAGGATTTTGGTCTGGTCATTCACGCTGTTGTCAGCTAAAATGTTCTCAAAGTGGCCTGCAAACAATTTTAGGAAACCACAAATTGCACAGGGTTATTCTTCCAAACCACCTCTGATGTCCACATGCAAGACCACTCACTGGCTAGAGTCACACCTATAAGGTGGCTTGGTAGCCCAGCCCACCTCATTTCAAAAGGATCCCTTTCCTCCTTCCATCCCGCCACACCCAGCCTTTCTGAAGAGCCCTGGGGAGGAGGGTGGCGGGGAGCAGGGGAAGGAGGAGGAAAGCGCAGCCACTGCCGTGGTGTCTACTCCGCACTGAGGAAGACTCCCTGTTAAGTCCCGTGCCCAAGACTATGCATGAGCAGCGGGGAATTCAGGACTCAAAGCCAGTTCTTTGTGACTCCAAAGCCTGTGCGCATGGAGAAAAATGCCAGAAACCTTCTTTTCCACCCAGCCCTGCGCTCAGTACTGGCTCGTGTCTCATCTCACTTCCCTCACGATGATCCTGGAGGGCAAAGGGCATCATCCCCATTTCACAGTTGAGGACACTGAGGCTGGGAGAGGCCAGGTGGCTCTCCAGGTTCACTCAGCTGCCAAGCACGTTTGATGCCCGGACAAAGCTCTCCTTTTTACCCCGAAGCTCCCACCCCTCCTCCTCAAATTGCCCTGTTGCCAGTGTGTCTGCACCCAGGGCAGCTACAATCACTACCATGGGCTCCATAACAACTGTAACTACCATGGAGCTCAAACCCTCAACAGCCAAAACAGTTCGATGGTGACAAACCCTTAATAAAGTCTTCGCTTTTGAAAAGCATTGATGTTTTTTGCAAAGGATTTTTCTTTGCCCTAATCTCTGAGATCTTCACACCACGGCTCAGACCCCCTCCCAGGCTGTGGCCAGGTGTGCAGGGACCGGCAGGGGTTTCATCGCCATCTTAAATTGTCAATGCAGGTTTTAACCAAGGGCCCTGGGTTTTCATTTTGCACTGGGACCTGCACATTTTGTAACCCATCCTGCCAGTTCTAGGTGATGAGCTGACTACGTAACAGCATCACTGAAGAAGGAGGGAGCTAGTTAATGGTGGGGTGTGTGTGTTAGTCACCCAGTCCTGTCCGACTTTTCACGATCCCATGGACTGTAGCCCACCAGGCTCCCCCTCTGTCCATGGGATTTCCCAGGAAAGAATACTGGAGTGAGGAGCCGTTTCCTTCTCCAGGGTATCTTCCTGACCTAGAGATCGAACCAGTGTCTCCTGTACTGCAGGCAGATTCTTTACTGACTAAGCCACCACAGAAGCCCAAATGATCAAGTATGTTAACTTAAACCTCAAGCTTCTGATTTCAAATTCAGAAGTCTTTTCACTTAACTACCTTCTCCAGTAAAAAATTCAAGCTTATGAAGATTTTTAAATGGAGGCCGCTGGAGAGAAATGCAACTTGTTAACAAGTTTAAAAGCAAAACTGTTACACAGTAAATCAAATGGGAGCTCTTCTTCATATATGCATCTTTCTTTACATACAAAGTCAAAGAAAGTTCATTTCAATGACAAATATATATCGATGTACACATTTGTGTGTGGGCATACTACGGGCTTCCCAGATGACTCAGTGGTCAGGAACCCACCTACAGATGCAGGAGACATGGGTTCAATCCCTGGGATGGAAAGGTCCCCTGAAGGAGAAAATGGCAAGCTACTCCAATATTCTTGCCTGGAAAATCCCATGGACAGAAGCTATAGTCCTGGTGGGCTACAGTTCCTGGGGTCACAAAAGAGTCAGACACAACTTAGCAACTGAACAACAAGTACGTATCAACAAGAGTCAGACACAACTGAAGTGACTTAGCACACACACAGCCACGTGAACCTAAGTTAGACAATATACGCTCCACTGATACAGTAAACTGAGACTCCATATCCAAGTGCCTCCGTTAATAATGGCAGTGTCTGGGTTTCAATCTAGGTTTGAATGACTCCCAGCCCACGTCCTCCCCACGGCTGAGCCTGTGGTTACAGCAGCGGCCCCATCACTCCTGAGTCAGAGTGCCCAGGGGGCCACCTCACCACGGCGAGTCTCTGCTGCGGAAACACGTCCCTCCCCAGGCTCCGGGGAGCGCAGAGCACCCGAAAAACCCATGAGGTGCTGTGTCCCCCGCAGATCTCTCCTTGTACAAATACAAATATGTCCCCAGGAAGGGGGACGTGAACACCGATTTGCACCCAAAATCATCTTAGCTCTGATTCCTTTCTAGCAAGGAAGACAACGCACAGAGAATTTTCATGGAGGGAGGAGCCAAGAAAGGGAGAGGCCTCAGGGAAGCGCTGAGCAAGAGGCAGGACCTGTGCTGCGCAAGAGGCCCGGGACCTGGGCTGCCTAGAGCAGCGACCGGGATGGAGGCTTGAGACAAGGTTGCACCGCGGTGGTCTGTCTTGTTCCACTTTTTCGACACTTTTTGACAACCTAAGGCCTTCCGTCCTTTTTTCCTTAATGAACTTGTAGAATTCTGAGCTGAAAGTAGCTTCGAGGATAATCAGTTTGCAGTCCAGGCCCTTCATTTCCTGGTTGAAAAACCAGTCTCGGAAACCGCCCCGAGCTGTCCTTTGTCAGAGGCACAGCCGGGGCTCCAGGAGGGCTTGTGGCAGCCTGTCCCAGAGCACGACAAGGCAGACTAAAACCGAAGCATCTGGAATTCCAGCCAACTCGTGACCTGAGGCAGGAGACGCCCAGAAACCCACATGGCTGAAACGGCTTGGTGCACAAGAATTCAGCTCGTGTACTGAAAACATTCAAAGGACCCTCCAGATGTTCAATTTTATACTTAACAGACTCATGAGAAGACACAGTCGATTTCCTTAGAGATTTATAGCAGAATAAGTAAAGGATACTTGCCATCTGTGAGTTCCTTAATCGAGCTGTTGATCTGACCTTTTGTTTCTTCCAATTTATCTTTGAAATCAACGGTCTCCATCTCTTTTGCATAGGGTCTCTTGGTGGAGCTGATGAACTCCTAAAAAACATCCAATTCATAAAATCACAAAGTCCTTAAAGTCTGTAGTCAAACCATTGTGTTCTTACACAATTCTAGCACAAGGACTTCTAAATGTCTATTACTATGGAGACACTTTCAAAATCTGTAACACAATATAAATTGAAACTTCGAGTAAAAATCAATGAATTTTCTTTGCATTGCTTCATTTGTTCAATTCTAAGACAATACAATTATTAAATGCCTCCATCAATTTCTTTCTTTGGGGGAGAAAAGAAATATTATGCTAAAGACACACAACAATTATATGAATTCCAATTTCAGAAATGCAAAAATGTAAATTTATGTATGTATGTTTTAGAATGGAAGAAATGCACAGAAAAGAGAACTCTATGAGAAGAAGGATCTAACCCACACTGAAATAAAGATTTTAAAGATGCTTGCTACTCAAAGTCTGGTCCAAGGACCAAGATGGGCAGCATCACCTGGGACCTTGTTAAAAATGCAGAATCTCAGGACTTCCCTGGTGTTCCAGCAGCTTAGACTCCATGCTCCCAATGCAGGGGGTCTGGGTTCAATCCCTGGTCAGGGAACTAGACTGCATATGCAGCAACTAAGGCCCAGTGCAGCCAAATAAATAAAAAAATATTTAGGAAAAAGTGCAGAATCTCAGGCCCCACCCTAGACCTACTGAATCAGAATCTGAATTTTTAAGAAGATTCCCAGATGACTCACCTGCGCATTAAAGTTCGAAACAGTACTGCAAAGAACAGAGCAGTGTTTCTAATTAAAATGCTTGTTAAAAATGCAAAAGCATAAATCCCGTCCCTGGAGATCTTGATTCAAGTGACCCAGAGCCAAGGATACACATTTTCAGCACCAGGTAGTTGCGATGCAATTGGCCTTCCACAGACCACACCTGTTTCTACTGTTGCTAGTAAATCTGTGGATGACATACAACCCGCAGAAGCAATGGAAAGTACCCTTTTAAACAATTGCTTGCAACTCCTGGTTTGAAATAATTCAAAATGTTGAATGGAAGTTCAACCAAACTAAACACAGATTGATTAAATACCATGTCACTTCACTTCCGAGTACAGGACTCCCTGGATTTTTTTTCAGAGCAGTCAGAGCCTTAGCCAATTGGATTCTGTTCATTGCAACCCAAACTTGGGACTAAGTTACCATTTACTCACAGAGCTTAGAACATTCCAGAGACCGTGCAAGAGGAAGGGCCTCCACTGTCTTCACTGCCAGCAACAAAATGTGTTTAAGCATCCTTAAGGACCACCTAGGGAGTTTTTTTTTAATGTTTTTCATTCTTGGGCTCACATCTTAGTATTTCTTTAATTCCCCCAGGTTATTGTTGGAAGAAGGGCTGTGTGTGTGTGTTTAAGCAATAAAAACAAACTCACAACAGTATCTAGTGATCTACGTCCCCAAAAGATCCTTGCCAGAAAAGCAAACACTTATTTGAAGACAGTAAAACTAGGGCAAAATATTTAGTTAAATATTTTTATTTACCAGTTGGTAGTCCACCTTTTAGATTTGGAAAGCTTGAAATTCTGACCATCCGAACACAAACTGAACTCGATATTACTAAAGTAGAGAATGAGCATCTCTGTAGTTGAGGAAGTTGGCTACGTGTTTCAAGTGCAGATTTTTAAAATATTATGATACACTCTGGATCAAATTTAAGGATATTTCAGTGTTCTTTATATGATTCCTTCAAGAAACAGCTAAAACTACCACCACTGCCTTGTATGGATACCCACCTGACCAGCCTGGTAAAACAAACAAAACTAGTCCGTGACTGATGAAAACTGTCAATTCACACAATTATTATTTTTCTTACTGATTTTGGGAAACATCAGAAGAACACTGTGTGCATGAACAAGCAAGCTAAAGAACTCAAAATCTTTTCCCAGGTCACCTGCCCTTATGCTTAAGGACAAAGAGGTTTAAATTACAGGCTGTCTTACATCTATAGAGACGCATTTGTTAAGAGAGTTAGTAACCCCATTTTCCACCTCTCTCAGTGAGGAAGCTAAGAGAAAGGGTGGGGTTTATGGGTGTTTAAGAGGGAAAAGGAAGCTCATGGCTCCTCTGTATTTTAAGTTAAAATATGTGACTGCGATTCCCACTGTATTCAACCTCTCCCCTGGGATTAATTTATTTTAAATAAACCATAAATGAGCATCCTAGGAAAAGCTGTCGGTCTAACCATGAGAAAATGTCACCCCTGGTAAACAGCTGAACCTTGCTAATTGCGTTGAGTCACTTACTGTAGAAAGATTCAGAGATTTTTCTACGTAGAGCCGTTTAATTAATTTCAGGGAGTAAAAGGAACTCAGCTTGTTGACATCGGATGTTACTGTTTGAAATCCAAAGGGCACATCTTTGACATTTTCAAAATGAAGGACCTGTGAAGAAAAAAAAATCCCCATTACTCAGGAAGCGCTGCCTGCCCCCATGGCAGTGGACACAGGGCGACGATCAGCCTCCTGGGGACGGGGCCTGACCATCTGACGCAGAGACCACGGTGCTCTGTGGTTCCCAGAGAGCAAGGCTTCTCAACCTCAGCGCTGCTGGCAGTTCAGACGGGCTAATTCTAGGAGGAGGGGTGCAGGGGGCAGTGCTGGGCATTCCGACCCCCTGGATGCCAGTAGCACGCCTTCTTCCACTTGTGGCAGCAGAAGTGTCCCGGTCACCGGAGAATGTCCCTGAGAGGGTGAGGGAGGGAAGGGGCAGACTGTCCCCAGCTGAGAAACACCAGCATAAAGGTACTCATCTCTTGGTTTAACTATAAGGAAAATTTGCCCTTTCTTCAGAATGATGCCTCTATGCTTTTTTCCAAACTTGGAAAAGGTGGAAGTAGGTTAAAATTTATACCCAATTCAGAGACAAGAAGAGAGAAATTAATGCCAAGAGACAATCACTAGGCAGGTATCAGATTTCGGGATACAGGTGTCTCCAGAGTTCCTTCAGTGTCCTAACTAGTGCCAAATGAGCTGATGGTGTCATTTAAGGTAGGCAGCTCCATGCCATCTATGGCCTACGGTTTTGTAGTCCTGCCTTTCATCCTAGCCTGTACCTACTAGAAATGTCTTGCCCAACTCTCAGAACTTCACTTTCTGCTCTGAAAAATGGACTGACAACACCTAGTTGTCTAAATTGCCATGAGGATTACAGATACTATCTGTAAAACACCTAAAATATCATATGGATTCAAAATGTTAATAATTATTCTTATAGTAATAAGCCACTTAAAACCAGGATGCTATTTTCAGGCAGGCTTAAAACCTTTTATTTTATTCCTAACTTTTTTGTTCCAGCCAACAGCCCAGCATCGTCTCCGCTCCACAGTGCCCGAAACACGACGTGAGGATAACATCTCCCCTTCCTAACCCACAATAACCGAGCCCGGATGCCACACCTCAGGTGACATCACTTACAGGCACACTGCACCCATGAGGCACACAGCCTCAGTCCTGCAGGGTCAGATTGGCTGGCCCACAGTGCTACATTACTGTCACACCTATTGACAGGCACACAGGCCAGAAAGTTAAAGAGCCCAAGTAACCACTGTAGGAGAACAACAGCATGCACAGAAAAGGCCCTTATCGTTACTGAGGAGCAGGCGCAGGACCAGAAAGGCTCTTTTCTGTCTCTTCTCTAATGGCAGGTGAGGAATGAGGAAAGGGAGATGGGGTAGGGATGGTGCAGCGGGAGAAAGATGGATGAAAAGATGAAGCTCCTCTCCCCACAAAAAAAGTTTCCTTTTCAAGTCCCACTCAATTTCAAGTGTAAATTCTCCATTGAAATAAGCATGGATATATTCTATCTATCCAGTAGGGATATAAAATAGGGCAGAATATACTATAGAGCAGAATACAGCGGAGCCTGCATCTTAATACACAGCATGATGCTATAAATAAATTCTGTGCGTAAGACAGAGCGTGTAGATATACACTCTTCCCGGTTGGGGTATCTGCAGCCGAACATTAACAAACATCATCTTGATTGACACTTACATTCTAACAGGTAAAAAGATGTCACATGACTTGTCAAAGGCCACTTGTTAGTGGCAATGCTTTTGATTGTCTAGTTAATCCCCGGGTTCTCCCCACGACATGGTGCCTGTTCTAAATGTGGGTTGCAGGCCAGATAAATGAGCTTTCACATTTAAAAAGCAAATTGAGAGAGTGCTAGAAATGGCAAAATACTCAACCCTAAGCAAATCTGACCACAGAACCTCACTGCCTTTCCCCAGGTACCACCTGTGCATTATTACTCTTTTCCACTCAAAGCAGAGGCAAGCTGTGGGCCTTACCTGTCCAATTTCATCTGCTGTGTCCCCTTTGGCACCGACTTGAGCAAGTGACAGAGAGGTGGACAGACAGATGGGAGAGAAGAGGACGTTGTCCGCTGGCTCCTTTTCACACAGCTGTTTGTACAGGTCAACTGCAAAGGCCGAATTTGCCAGTCGCAGGGCCTCCATTGTGGGCCTGGGACAAAGAACAAGAGAGAGGTTATTTCTAAAGCATCTTTCCAGTGTCCTCAACTGCATCCAGCCAACCCAGTAAGAATCGTAGTCAAAGTCACGGACTAGGGTAGAAGAGAGGCAGGAACTTCCTATAAGTGCAAATCTAAAGCCAGTGGTGAAGAAACTCCTCCACGTCCTGAGGTCTGAGTGTCCAGACGTGAGGTCCTCTCTCTGGACAGCTCTGCCCCGAACCTCCAAATTCAGGCCCACTCGGCTACAAACGCCACTGTCAGGAGTGGGATTAGTTTAACTAATTAGATTAACTGTCAGTGGGGATGCCTCTTCTCTGCATGTGGTCAGGACAATCGTCAACACTGATGAAAATCAGTTGGTTATTTATCTGTACTGTTTCAATTAGGATTTAGGTTAAACCATCAAAAACAGTCAAGTCACAGCAGTTCTGTGTGATTCCAGTTAGGGAGAGAGAGGGCAGCTTCAGCTAAAAATATGGAGCCCAGGGCTCAGTGGTAAAGAATCTGTCTGCAATGCAGGAGACCCAGGTTCAATCCCTGGGTCGGGAAGATCCCCTGGAGAAGGGCATGGCAACCCACTCCAGTGTCCTTGCCTGGAGAATCCCATGGACGGAGGAGCCCGATGGGCTACAGTCCATGGGGTCCAAGAAGAGTCAGACACGACTGAGCGACTAAACAAGAACAACACAAGGGAGACAGCAGCAGCGGGCCTCCTCTGGTCCCGCCTGAGAACCCGTTACTCAAGCAGAGGCTCTCCAGGCGAGTCTACAGATCCCCTGGCGGCCCGAAGATCCTTTCAGCGGGTCCATGAGGTTGGAACTATTGTCATAGTAGTACTTAGACATCATCTTCCTTTCACTCTTACTCTCTCAAAAATACACAGTGGAGTTTTCCAGAGACTATGGTGGTGGTGGTGGTTTAGTCACTCAGTCGTCTATGAAACCAAATGTTAAAGAGATTTGCAGAAATGAAAAATGATGTTACTCTTCTCTTTGTATTATCGCACTTTAGAAAACAGTTATTTTTCATAAAAGTATGTTACCCATGTTACTATGCTTACAATATTGTTATTTTTAATGAGCTAATAAAATATTTCAAAAACTTTTCAGCTTTAATTTCTAACTTAATACCAATAGATACAACCAACATTAAAAAAAAAAAACAACTCTGTGGGATTCTCAGTTGTTTTTAAGAGTGTAAAGGGGTCTGGAGGTTAACAAGTTTGACGACTGCTCTGCCAAGGAAAGGCCCGCCTATCTGTCCAGTCCTAGGGCAGCAGATGTTGACCCTGAAGGCTCCTGGGCAAATCCAGCAGTCAGGGCACAGTCCTTTCTAGAAGCAAAGTTGAGCTGCATGAACCCCTCAGCTCTGCCCGACCCCAGGATAGCATATAAGGGGCAGCATTACCCCTGGATGACCACCCCACGGATCAGGGTTGGAAGCATCCCCCCAAGGCACTCAAGCACTGTGCAGCCGTGTGTTCAGATAGCAAGAGTGAACACGACGCGGAAGGTCCTCGGGTAGGAAGTCCCCGGCCTCGGACGAAGCATCAACACTCAAGACAGAGGGCTCTGTCAGTCAGGAGCCAAGGATGCCTTAGAGTCAAACGCACAAACAGGATCTCAACTTTGCACCTCACCCCTGAACAGAAATTCAAAATGCCAAGACGAGACACTAAGATCAAGGAACGTGTCCCTGGTCTTCAAACAGTTCTTCAGAATTCTCCCTTTTATGAGACATGTGGCTTATGTGTAGGACAGACTTTAAAAGATCATAATAAATCTCAGTCACAAGTTTATTAGCAAAAAAAAAAAAAGAAAAACAACTTTTCTGTTGCCCCATTCAAGCTCACTGATCTTTTCCAGTGACTGCTTTCTCCCATGTCCAATAAGTACAGCCAAGTGACCCCAGCATTTTCATTATGAACCTGTGATCCAGTGAGTAAGAGTCCAAGCTCCCAATGCAGGGGACCCGGGCTTGATCTCTGGTCAGGGAACTAGATCCCACATGTTGCACGTAAAACCAACCACAGCCAAATAAATAAATAAAAACAGACATTAAAAACATTTTTTTTTAAAAAAGGTAACCTGAAGTCAGGCCAGGGATCTTACACTTCTTGAAGGCCTAGTACCTTTCTCTCTCTCCTCTGGGGAGGGCGGGGGCTGTGGCAGGAGAGTGCTCTCAGGGGAAGGAGACCCCCATGAGGAGGGCAGAAGGCAGGGAGACACACAGAAGCACGTGACCCTCTCAGGGAGATTAAAAGGTCTGGAATCCCCAAGAAACTTTCAGGACAAGAAGTCTGGCTTTCTCCAGCAGTGACTTTAACAATAATACTGCACTTATCTATGAGTAAAATTCAACAGGAGATATTTATCTACCAAATAGAAAAGGCTAAATGAGCTATTTCTTCACCCAGTAGAGAAACCTAAACCCAAATGCCTGCAAACTTCTCAAAGTTTCAACAGCTGAAGCCCTAACCACACTAATAACAATACAAAAACACAACAACTACTTCTGTTTGTTGTTTTAACAAACACAAGTAGTTCTTCCAGGCATGTATTTCCAACCAGCTAAGAGGAGAAATTGGAATAATTTTGCATCATTTATAACAAACTTTAAAGCTTGACATCTTTTGTGTGTTTAAAGCCTTGGAGTAATCTGCTGAGGAAGTTTGACTGCAAACATCTAAATGTGGATCCCACAAGTGGATCAAAGGGTGAGGATGGAAGCATCTTTCATTCATTAATTACAGCATTCTGAGATCTGTTTCATCTGAATGGGTCTACGTGAATACAAGATCATGGTGGCTTTAAGCACAGTTAATTACACAACATAGTTAACACTGTGTTGCAATCCAAGCTTAGATTCAGTCCCTGTTGGAGAATGTAGATCAGGACACACTTAACATCTAAGTTGGCCATAGAGACAAGTAATCAGTCAAATGTTGCCTGATAAATCTGATCAGTTGCTTGGTAATTAGCTCCAAGTGATCTAAAAACACTGTAAAGCTTTCTGGTCTGAGATAGTTCAAGGGAAGAATTTGGCCACAGACAATTGCTACCTCCTTGTGCTGCAAATTGAAGCATTTCAACAAATCATGGCAACTTTAGCAAAGCATGCACAAGAAAATGGGTCAGGTTCCTAAGCAGACCACTTTGCATGAGCAAATGCTATAAAAATTAGAACTTCCACATGGCCCAGCAATCACATTACTGGGCATATACCCTGAGAAAACCATAATTCAAAAACAGACACGTACTCCAATGTCCGTTGCAGCACTATTTGTTAATACAATAGCCAGGACGTGGAAGCAACCTAAGAGTCCATCAACAGGTGAATGGGTAAAGAAGATGTGGTACATATATACAATGGAATATTACTCAGCCATAAAAAGGAACAAAACTGAATCATTTGTAGAGATGTGGATGGACCCTGAGTCTGTCATACAGAGTGAAGTAAGTCAGCAAGAGAAAAACAAGTATCGTACATTAACACATGTGTGTGAAATCATGTATGATGAAATCTAGATTCATCTGGTACAAATGAATCTAGTTCCAGGCAGAAATAGAGATGCAGACATAGAGAACAAATATGTGGACACAGTGCGGGGTGTTGGGAGCAGGCAGGATGAACCGGGAGATTAAGTTCGACATAAACACACTACCATGGATAAAATAGATGGTGTGAGAACCTGCTGAATCATACTGGGAACTCAGCCTGGGGCTCTGTGGGATCCAGAGGGCTGGGATGGGGGGAGAGGGATGGGAGGGAAGCCCAAGAGGGAGGCGATGTGAGTATCCAAATAGCAGATTCGCATCATAGCACAGCAGAAATTTACATAACTTTGTAAAGCAATTATACTCTAGTAAAAAAAATAAATAAATAAGGATACAAGAACCAAGATTAGCAATTCCTATACGGTAAATTTACATATCGAATGACCTGATCAGAGTGCTAAAGCTGCAGTCTTCATTTTGTTATTCCATTATTACAGAGATAATGTCTTTCATTTTCATGAAAACCTAATGATTAGAACAAGTAAGGAGAATTTCATTTACAGCTTCAACATGGAAGACACTACATCCTTTAGTCACTCTAAAGTTTAAAAGACATTTTTATTTTAATCAGAGAAATGTGAGAGAGAAGTTAAAGTAGTAATACAAATACAATAAACAACAAAAAGTTCTAAGAATTTCATTGTAAAGTTGCCGTTTTGTTTTTATTATTTGCAATACGTCCTAAAGTCATAAACCTTTAAAGGCAGACAAGACCCTGGCCCCACCTCTTCATTTTAAAGGTGAGGGAAGGGAGGGACACAGAGATAAAGCGATTCTCCCAGGCCACCCACGCGGGAGTGAGAGTGGTCAAACCAGACCCAGCACTTACGTCTTCTCTGCTCCTGATTCCTGACCACACCTATCACCTTCCTTCTCAGTAATTGTCTTTGCTGACATTTGCTCCCTCAGGAGCCTTTAGGGTTCCAAAAACCCTCCATGTCTTGGATTACCCCTTTAGAGACATCAAGATACCTTACATGTTTTCTTCTTTTTTTTTAACTTACATGATTTCTTTCTTTTCAATCAAAACAAAACTTTTCCCTCCCTGATTTTTCTACTGGAAGAAACTCTTGTTCTCTACCACTAGTGTTGCAAACTATCAATATTACACTGCTTTCATTTAATAAGTATCGACTGAGCATCTAACAGTGTGTGTCGGCACCACCCTAGACACGAACAAATCAGGTTTCCGCCTCCAAAGAGCTGACACCTAATGGCATGATATGTCTTAGGCACGATGGGTGTTTTGACGGAGGGCACAAGTTATCCTGCAGCTCTTAGGCGAGACAGTGCACTCCTAGTAGAAATCTCAGCGAGGACTCCTCAGAGACAGTGACATCTGATAAGGCACACTAAAGGGGGGTCCTAAAGAACAAAGAGGAGTGAGCCATGCACCAGGCGGACGAGAGAGAACTGAGCGTTCAGAGACAGCAATGAATGGAGTCCTGAATGAATGGAGAGGCCTGTGGTTGGGTGTGAGGACAGGCAGGGAACTCACTTCTCCAGACTCACAGCTGCTCATCGGCCCCTGCACGATTTCTAACACTTCTAATGCATATAAGCCAATATTCCCCCAGACTTTTCATCTGTAGACAATCTGGGTGAGATAACGGTCCTTTGGTGGAGACAGTCTTTAGGCAACGCCTTAAGAAATTTTGCCTATTGCAACAACTATAATGGAAGGTCTAGAAACACAGTATCAGGACTTCCCTGGTGGTCCAGTGGTTAAGACTCCGAGCTCCCAATGCAGGGGCACAGGTTCAATCCCTAGGCGGGGAACTAAGATCCCACATCCGCACAGTGTGGCTAAAAAATACATAAAAAATAAAAACATGGTCTCTGCTGTTTGCTTTCCAACCTCACAAGGAAAAAAGTCAGAGCGAGATTAAGAAAACAGGAGATCTCACAGCTTCTTCCATGTGAAAGAATAGAGTGAGTCTGAATGAAATGAGTAAGTAACCTGAAAAGCGCTTTGTTAGCGGGAAAGAACAACGTGACTCTCAGTGGTAAGGTTGAATACTTGATTTCGGATGGAGAGGAGCCTCTGCTTCTCGCAGATATCCTGAATCATCACATTTGCTCCCACCTGTTTAGAAGCCTGATCTTTACCGCAGAGCCATCTGTCTGCTGCCTAACCGTAAACTAGGGCCAGACTCGCCACATCAGGATGACCAAGACTGCCGAGACTCCACACCCTCAAACAGAACCCGCAAACCAGAGGGACTGAAGTGGCAGAACTCAGGTGCTAGGAAGCAAAAGTATAAACTTGCCAACTCATATGGAGAATCCTTTCTTCAGACAAGCTTCCATCTCTACGCCCATCCAGGAACCTATTAAACGCTTACATATACTGGTGGGACTAAGGTTTGGATGCACCCAGTTCTATTCAAATCCTCTTCAGTGATGTAGGGGTGACAGAGCTGTTAAGAAAATTCCTGGTGGGACTTCGCTGGCGGTCCAGTGGTTAAGACTCTGCACTTCCAATACAGGGGCCATGGGTTCAATCCCTGCTCTAAAAACGAAAATCCCACATGCCGAAGGGCGTGGCCAAAAGAATGAAAAGAAAATTCATGGTGACCTGGAAAAGACCACGATCTGTGAGTCTGACGGCTTGGATTCCACTTCGTCCTGCCCTATGTCAGCTGAGGGACTCGCAAGACAGGGGACGGGGACCTGAAGGATGTATCAGACCCCCAGGTCTGCTCATCTGAGCCTGGCCTGATTAGGAGCCTGCAGAACAGCCTGGCCTGTTAACGGCTCTTTAGTGTGACAGGCTTAAAGAAAGCCATCAACACAGTCGCTTCCCTGAGGAAGAAACTATGAGCCAACCTGTTCGAAAAGTCGCCCAAGAACACACGCTGGAAATATGAGATTCGCTTCAAGTATCTTGAAACCCAGATGGGGAGAGAGACTACTTCCAGGCCGGAAGAACGCAGGTGCAAATAAACGGACAGAAACTGGATGCTTTAAAAGGCGCAGAAGAGCGATTCCGAAGTCTGAACCTCACAGCTCAGCGCCAGCCAGGAAGGCGGCCAGACGCTCCTGTGCGTCTCCGCTTCCTCAGGTTAGGGCCCACACCCTCTTTGGAACCTGCGCCGCAAAACATTCTGAGCTCCAAGGCAGGGCTGAAAACGTCCTCAGAAATAATTCTCCCCCGCAAATCACTCTTTCCCGCCCGCTCCCCTCCCCATATACACCAAAACCTCCCGGCTGTGCCGTTTCGGCATATTCTGACCTTGTACATGGCATGCCTGGCTCCCAAAGGACCGGGAGCGGCAAACGCTGCCCTTGCAGAGGTGATGGCCACGCGCAGCCGACAGCCCACCGGCGAAAAGACGCGGTTCTGCCCACTCTGCACCATCGCAAATCATCTCAAAGAGCTTTTCTTTTAAAACTTGTCCAAAACAGGGACACCACCAAGCCCTGCTACCTGCGCTTTGCTTACCTGAAGTTACAGCGGTCCAGGAAAACTCACGGTCGGGAAAAGGAAAACCGGGTGCAGACAGACCTGGACGTGCGAGCAGCTCAGAGGGGCAGGAGCGGCTCACCTGAGCTCGCCCGCGGCCACGCCCACCGGGTCCGCCACGCCCACTGGGGGCCCGCCCATCGGAGCCCCGAAGTGACCGGGGCCACGCCCACCGGGCCCGCCCCGCCCATCGGGCGCCGTCCCTCCCACTTCTGCGCCTGCTCTTCTGGCTCCCGCCTCTTGGCAGCTTGTCCACGATTGAAAAGAATGATTCAGACTGAAGTTGCTGTTGTCTGCACAGCTTCTGAAGGCCTCCAGCGTGCTCAGGCAGGACGGGACTGTCGGTGGATCCTACCTGAGGCTGAAAACATGCACGCACATAGAAGGGCAACCCTAGCAGGCCACGCGGGGCCGGAAGGTGACATATCACATAAAATAGAAGGAATATGTGATGGTCTTGATAATGCATGCTCTTCAAATATGGTGGTGCCACAGAAAGTACTCTCACCTCCATAGCTCATTCTGCTCGATGCCAGAAAAGAGAAAAGTGATCACACACACAAAAAAATCTATGAATACATTCTACTCAGCAAAATATGTAATGCCAGATTGACGGGAGAAATTGTTGACTGGCCTCCCAATGAAATATGGCAATTAGGATTACCCAGCTTTGCTCGAAAATCTCTTTGTGTTTTCCAGAGTTTTCTTGCTTTCCAGCAGCTTCTTCTTTTGCTGAGAGCTAGGCTTCCCTGGTGGCTCAGACGGTAAAGTGTCTGCCTACAATGCAGGAGACCCAGGTTCGATCCCTGGGTCGGGAAGATCCCTTGGAGAAGGAAATGGCAACCCACTCCAGTATTCTTGCCTGGAAAATCCCATGGACAGAGGATCCTGGTAGGCTACAGTCCAGGGGGTCCCAAAGAGTCGGACACGACTGAGCGACTTCACTCACTGACTCCCTTCCTAACTGAATCTGTTCTCAGGAAAGGACCTAAATCTGAGCCAATTACTTATCTGCTGTGCTCATTTGATGTTCTCTGTTGTTCATCTACCACGTTGTCTCATAATCATCTATTTTATTGTACGATCTCCTCTATCTCACTATGAGAGTCTTGAACTAAGGACCAAGCCTCATTCATTTTTGTAATGCCAACACTTGATATGGTCTTGATAGATGTACAGTCAACTAATGCTTGTTGGCTATATGAATGAGAGTGACTAAGAGTGACTAATAGCTTCCCTTCTCCCCATGCCCTGGGTGTTTTATTATGAACCAGGTCAAAGTCATAAACTAAATGAGTTGAACTCTGAAAGTAGAATTTCAGGCATCAGGGGAACTAGTAGAGGCAAGAAGGTCATAAGAGAGTGATATTGGCCAGCTACCCCTGGAAAATGACACCATTCAGCTGCAGTGGGGAAACGTGGGTTTAAGAGTCAAATCATAAATTTGGAAAATGACTCTACCTTACCATTCATTGTCTGAGAAATCCTAGGCAAAGTGCTTAATCTCGTTAGCCTCAGTTTCCTCATCTGTAAAATGAGACACACGCGTACATGAAAAGACAGTATATAAGAAGTATCTGGCACATAGCATGTGGTGGTGATCAGCACTTTGCCTATTTATTAGGCAGGCACAGTCTCAGGGAATAATCATGATGACCAAAAGGCTGGTGCAGGATATTCACACTTAGGTTACTACGGTAATTCACCAAACACCTGCAGCCCGCTTGCTCTGCTGTTGTTTAGTTGCTCAGTCATGTCCAACTCTTTGTGACCCCATGGACTGTAGCCCACCAGGCTCCTCTGTCCATGGGATTTCCCAGGCAAGAGTACTGGAGTGAGCTGCCATTCCCTTCTCCAGGGGACCTTCCCCACCCAGGGATCAAACCCGCGTCTCCTTCATTGGCAGGCATGTTCTTTGTCACTGAACCACCAGGGAAACCCCCCTGCTTGCTACTGTGACCCAAAGGTTTCAAGAGACTTGCTTTTAAATCAGAAATCTTTGTCCACTCTCTCTTTTTAAGTCTAAATTATCTCTACAATACTCCTGTTTGGGGCTTGTCTAACCTTGGCAGAAACACTTCCAGAGACAGGAATTCAGCAATACCTCAGTTCAGTTCAGTTCACTCACTCAGTCGTGTCCGACTCTTTGCGACCCCATGAATCACAGCACGCCAGGCCTCCCTGTCCATCACCAACTCCTGGAGTTTACTCAAACTCATGTCCATCGAGTCGGTGATGCCATCCAGCCATCTCATCCTCTGTCGTCCCCTTCTCCTCCTGCCCCCAATCCCTCCCAGCATCAGGGTCTTTTCCAATGAGTCAACTCTTCACATGAGGTGGCCAAAGTATTGGAGTTTCAGCTTTAGCATCAGTCCTTCCAATGAACACCCAGGACTGATCTCCTTTAGGATGAACTGGTTGCATCTCCTTGCAGTCCAAGGGGCTCTCAGCAATACCTAGGGAAGCCCAAATATAACTCTTAATTCTCGGAAATAAATGTTTCTTTAAAAATATTTAGTGGGAAATTATATACCCGTTTGTGGGGGAAAGTGTTTGTTTTATAACTCCAAAAAGAATCTATAATTTTCTTTTTTCTGGCCATACCATACAGCATGTGGAACTTCCCCTACCAGGAATCAAACCTGTGCCCCCTGAAGTGGAAGAAGAGTCTTAACCACTGGACCACCAGGGACATCCCAATAATCTATAACTCCCAATAACTTTCTTTACTCTCTTTGATTTGCCCCAAAAACCTTGTTGTTGACTTTGTATTTAAAAGAGTAGATGTTAGTGGGGGGTGGAGAGAAGAAATATAGCTTAAAGAAATACAGCATCCATTCATTGTACAATTTTATCGAGCAATAGTTTCCTCTAGCTCAACAAAAATAGTCATCAGCTCAAATATTTAATAACCTAGGAGACTGTTTTGTTGGTGCTTTTTCTTACCTGTAGGTTGAATCATTGCAAATATTATGCGTTGATTACTCAGCATTCTGACTGGGGAGAGCCTGCCACACCCAGCCTCTGCCAGCAACAGCTCAAAGGAGCTTTGTTAGAGCATGCTTAGAATCTCTTTCTCCGTCTCTCGCTTCTCTTCCAAGAAGATGAATTTCAGCCACAAATTCTTGAACACTCTCCCCAAATACCTACAAATCATCAAATGTTGTTTTTTTCCCACCGATCAGTGTGATTTTCACCAATGCCTATGACAGCTCCCGTGTACAATAGAGGAATAACTTGAACCTTACATGCTTCCAAAAACAAAGAAATCTCACAGAAGTCTTCCCTAGCCACTGAGGACTGTTATCACCTTTTCGCACATGGAGAAACTGAGTCAAGGAAGATAAGGCAACTCTACCTTAGAGTTTTTGACTGGAACAGAAAAAAAGTTTCCAAAACGCAAGATACACAATCCTTAACCCTATGTCCATTTCAAGAATTGAATAGCTTAATATGGCTTCATGCTCTTTGTCTTATCATCTAGTGTTTGAGAAACCTAAAATTCCATCTAGGAGAAATTTTATATGAAATGATAACCTGTTTTGGAAAATAATTTACCTGAACTAATTTATACAAATTTGAGTGAAATTCTCCTAAAAGGCAAACATAAGGGAGGGGAAAAAAAAAACTAAGTGAAAAAAGATCACGACTCCAGAGATAAATCACAGATACCCAGGTGGCATAAGTGGCAGATTTGCCTTTGAAATCCATAATAACATGGGGGAAGGCATAATCCAAGCAGAAAATTCAATATCAAAGCACCTAGATTTGGTTGATGGATCCGAGAAAACAGAGGAGACAGTGTGGGGAAGAAATCCACCTTGGAGTTGATTCTGAGCCACACTCCACTGCTCACTGGACATTAATCACTGGCAAAAAATTGACCTTCCCTGGACCTCAGAATTCTTTGCAGTAAAGAGGAGAAAGGGGTTGAACCATCGTCGTTATGTTCGTTTCAGATATAAAGGTCAGAGTGAAAGCCTACCTTTCCCTAACTGAAAAGAGCGCAATTACTCTTGAAAATGGGTAGTATGGAATACGTTTGGATGTGACATAAAAGTGAAATAAAAATTAATCATATTAGTTCATTAGTGACTGGATTTGAATTCTTTAGGTAACAGAGCTATGTGATCTGTTGACTTCACATTCAGTAGTTCAAATATCTGTGTATATAAAAGTTTACATTTTCTTTTCTTATATAATTCTTATAGGACAAAAGAAGCAAATATAAGAATCAAAGCAAATCAGGAATGCAACTTTTCCAAGATATCTAGTAAAAACTAGAATATCAACACAACTGATAGGAGTGTAAATTGGCCAACTCTTCTGGGAAATAATTTAGCAATATGTTACTTTTTAAATATTCATCTCATTCAACCCAGTAATATAGCTTTTACAAATCTTTCTTAAGGAAATAATTACAGATAAGCTCAGTGATTAGTATACAGAGATGTCTATGGTAGTATTATTTATAACAGAAAAACTAGAAATTACCTGAATGTCCATCAATAAAGGAGTAAAAAATTTTTTCTAAGAGTAATACAAGATTAAGTTACCTTGTTGCTGTTGTTGTTTAGTCACTAAGTCATGTCTGACTCTTTGCGACCTCATGGACTGCAGCCCACCAGTTTCCTCTGTCTGTGCAATTTACCAGGCTAGAATACTGGAGTGGGTTGCCATTTCCCTCTCCAGGGGAGCTTCCCCACCCAGAGATCAAACCTGAATCTCCTGCTTGTCAGGCAGAGTCTTTACTACTATGCCACCAAGGAAGCCCTTAAGTTGTCTAAGAGTAGGTAAAAAATATATATATGCATTTGTATATTTGGAAACTTTTGCTTTATGCTGTAATGCACTTAAGGTTATATGATTTGTATTAAGAGATTACGTGAGTGTGTATATGTGTGTTCTTAGAAGACAAAGAAAAAGCATAAAATAATTTTAGCAATAGTTTAATGAAATTAAAGAGGATTTTTCTTTTCTTTTATCTTTGAAATTTCCTAGTCATTATATATCATTTCTTATGATTAAACAGTTATGTTTCTTGACAAGTTACTTTCCAAAAACTGTCACAACAGGGCCTTTGCTTAATAAATCTCCTATCAATCACTACTCTGTTGTAGGAACAGATAGTGTCTATTTTAGTTGTTAATAAAGGGACAACCAGGCTTTTTAAAAAAAGAAGAAGCTGTGCTTCTTAAGAAGTTAGAAATTCCGGAGTTTCCCTTAATGACACCTAGGACCGCTCAGGGGCCCAGCAGAATCTGGGGTCACATCGCAGACCAGCAGGCTGCCCTGAGCCCTTGAGATGAGCTCGGCCAGGCAGGGCAGGCGCCGGAGGAGCTGCGGCACTGGGGCTAGTCCCACGGGACCTCCGCCCCGGGAGGCAGCACACGTGGGGACACGCCTGACCCTGTCTCCTCCTTCTCCCTCCTCCCAGGCAGCACCGCCCGCGCTGACTCAGCGGCCTCGCTGCCTGATGCAACAGAGCCTTCAAGGAGAAGGGGTGCTCCGAAGGAAGTCTGGCCGTGCCCAAGTCCTAATCTCTTGTCTCCACTTGGCAAAAACTAAGCCCACAGTGTTATATATGCACAGTGCTAAAAGCGACTGGAGGCTTCCCTGGGGGCCCAGTGGCGGAGACTCCAAGCTCCCCAGCCAGGGGCCCCAGTTAGGTCTATGGACTAAGGAACTAAGATCCCTTCGCGCTGCACTGCCAAAACATTAAAAACAAAAGAAGAAAGAAAAAAAAATGTGGTGTAAGGACTTCCCTTATATTTTGATGCTTTGCAGTTCATAGGCTTTTATTGCATATCCAGCCTTTTCCCCACAGAAATTTCATGTATATTATCTCTCTCAAAGTCAATCATGTACTATGATTCCAATTTTACAAGTGAGGAAAGTGATATTAGAAATTTAAGTAAATGCTGATTAGAAATGCTCACACCCAGATAGAGTCCAGAATGTGAGCCTGTTCAAATACTAAGCCACCCTCCACTACTAAAAACAAGCTTTTTTTTTAAATAAATACAGAGTCAAGAATGGGGGAGGGGGAATGAATGAAACAAAATACCTTATACATTTATTATCAGCTTTCTTTTCAAAGGAGATTTTGAAGGGGAAGCCCAAAGATTCGCCGCAGGCTGAACCACCCTCCTGACTCACGCGGTTATTAACGCCTTCAAGCCCAGTCCCGCCCCTCTCCGCTCGGCGCCAGGCACCGGCGGAGGGTCACGGCTGCCCGCTGTGACGTCACTCTCACTGCAGGTTTGCGCACACCCGCAACCGAACTGTGCTGTCAGCTACCCCACTTGCTAGTACTACGGAGATGCCGCATTCACCCTCCTGCAGAACATAATGCGTCCTTACTAGGAGCTTTACCTCTGCTCCTTTCAAGCGGTTAGTATTCCAGGATTGGATGCGCATCCTGGCGTTTGCCTGTTACCAGTCATGACAGCACAGGAAGAGAAGGCGGAGCCTGAGGAAAATGGGGCGAGCCTTTGAGTAGATTTGCAGTAGAAGAAGGTTGTATGAATGGCAAGATCCTTCCTCATTACCTGCCCAAAGCATGGCTTTCAGAGATGAGGAGCCATAACAACAAGGCTAGCTTTCAGTTAGGAAATAGAAAAGCTAAAAAGGTATGCAGTTCCTTTTACAAAAAAAAAGAAAAAATCAGTAAATTCCCCAGGAAAAAGTACTGGAGTGAGTAGCCATTCCCTTCTCAGGGGATCTTCCCAACTCAGGGAGCGAACCCAGGTCTCCTGCCTTGCAGGCGGATTCTTTACCTCCTGAGCCACCAAGGAAGCCTGCTGGCATATGAGTTGAGAATTAAATAGAAGAAATACAGGGTGTGAATTAAACTGAGATTTCTTACCCGATAAATGAAATCTGTAGCATCTATTTCCTGAATTAAAAGTCGGGCCTTCCCTGGTGGCCCAGGGTTAAGAATCTGCCTTCCACTTCAAGGGGTGCAGGTTCGAGGACTGGTTGGGGACCTAAGATCCCAGACGCCTCACGGCCAAAAAACAAAACACAAAAGAGAAGCGATATTGTAACAAAGTCAATAAAGGCTTCTAAAAAAAACAAAAATTCACAGTCCACAGCCGGTATTAGTGGTTCTTTTCAAGGAGGAGCTAAATTACCAAGTCATCATAAACTCATTATATGGGTTTTAGCTTAGAAGACTAGTAAGACATGTCTAACGTCAGAAAGAAGCTTCTGGGTTTCTTCCTTTGAAAAACATCTTACGTTTTTTTCTCCACGTTCTTCCACCATAGACAGCGGTGTTTGCCCTAATGAGGCTGTCTTACCCAAGGTCTAAGCAATTATATAGTCTGTTGAGACAATTAATCTGGGTGGAGAACACAAATTTTGTGTGTTCCAGCTCCAAAGCGTGGGGATTATTATTTTAACTTCAACATCTCTACCGTGAAAAATCTAAGCACCAACCCCGGCATAAAGAAGACTATTCTGGAGAACTAAATTACATCATCTCTTGTTTGATGGAGTCTCACACTTACATGTGATCTGTCAGCATGAATAGAGCATATTCAAGCCTAATGAAAATACTGTCTTTGCTTTTACAAGAAGCAATCGCATACACTAAATACTTCTAAGTTAGAGGGGAAAAAAGAGGCTCCCTAGGTGGTTCAGTGGTAAAGAATCGGCCTGCAATGCAGAAGACTCTGGTTCGACCCCTGGGTTGGGAAGATCCCTTGGAGGAGGGAATGCCAACCCACTCCAGTATTCTTGCCTGGAAAATTCCATGGACAGAGGAGCCTGGTGAGCTAAAATCCCAGGTGTCACAAAAAGTTGACCACGACTGAGTGGCTGAGCACAGCACGGAGGGAAACAGTGACTTGCAAATTCCAACCCCAGGTG
The DNA here is from genome assembly GCF_019320065.1 of Cervus canadensis. NCBI lineage: Eukaryota > Metazoa > Chordata > Mammalia > Artiodactyla > Cervidae > Cervus > Cervus canadensis. The sequence goes on along the minus strand of NC_057408.1, from coordinate 16,817,285 downwards.
TGTGTCACTGAGGAGGTAGAACCGAGGGGAAAGTTTCTCGTTCTTGTCATGCTATAGGGATATCCGTAGGAGCAAAGTGTGGCAAATTATTTGTTCTCAGTCATCTGACAAATCCTACTCATCACCTACTATTCATCAGACGTTAAAATATCAAATGTTTCGTTGACAGTCCCCATGGCCCAGACAGTTTTCAATTCTCTACACATTGCACAACTTATGGTGTCAGAACTGAGTCAGTAGTCTCAGCTCCCCTTCCCTATGGCTCTCCATGTATCTCTCTTCCTTGGCATAAAATTTTAAGTTAAACCATACACAAATTATATTCACATCTTTCATGGTGATGTCATCTTAGCTGGGAGCAAATTGCTCTCATTGCTTCTTTAAGTTTTCATTTTTTTATCTTTAAAATGAAGTTAATAACACCTACTTCTTGGGGAGGTGGGAGAAATAATTAGTGCTGAAATGCTTTGAAGATGAAAATTACAACATTATTCTTTCTGCTTGTTGTCTGGCAGAAGATGCTGAATTTTCCATTTGAATTGGCATGTTTGTAGGAAAACCAAAGATGAGACTGTACTTAAAATCTGTATGGTTAACTCTCAACAAGTGAACAAATATATTCTATAGTTGCATTCTTCTGCTGTCTAAAAGAATACACTCTCCTAAGCAACTGTTTTGAAAACAGATGAAAGGAGAAGGAACTCAACATTTATTTTTGCTTTTTCTATGCAAATCTCAGATAACCAAGTAGTTGGTTGTTTTCTCTTTATAGACATATTCCAGCTAATGAATAAAGAAATTATAAGATTAGAGCACCGTTTTATAGCCTCTAATAAACGAATCTAGGCTATGAGCATCTGTGATTGATTCCATCATGAAAGAGATTTAATCAGGCAGTGTGTATTTCTGGATGGAAGTTTACAGCATTACCTTGAAGTAGTCTAACAAAAACAAGTAGAACTTGAATATGATCAAGCATCTAAATTAACTACAAATTTCAGAAAATATAAGAAATAAAGGATATAGATTCAATGCAATCCCTATCAAGCTACCAACAGTATTTTTCAGAGAACTAGACCAAAGAATTTCACAATTTGTATGGAAATACAAAAAACCTCCAACAGCCAAAGCAATCTTGAGAAAGAAGAATGGAACTGGAGGAATCAACCTGCCTGACTTCAGACTATACTACAAAGCCACAGTCATCAAGACAGTATGGTACTGGCACAAAGAGAGAAATATAGATCAATGGAACAGAATAGAAAGCCCAGAGATAAATCCACGAACCTATGGACACCTTATCTTCGACAAAGGAGGCAAGGATATACAATGGAAAAAAGACAACCTCTTTAACAAGTGGTGCTGGGAAAACTGGTCAACCACTTGTAAAAGAATGAAACTAGAACACTCTAACACCATACACAAAAATAAACTCAAAATGGATTAAAGATCTAAATGTAAGACCAGAAACTATAAAACTCCTAGAGGAGAACATAGGCAAAACACTCTCCGACATAAATCACAGCAAGATCCTCTATGACCCACCTCCCAGAATATTGGAAATAAAAGCAAAACTAAACAAATGGGACCTAATGAAACTTAAAGCTTTTGCACTACAAAGGAAACTATAAGTAAGGTGAAAAGACAGCCCTCAGATTGGGAGAAAATAATAGCAAATGAAGAAACAGACAAAGGATTAATCTCAAAAATATACAAGCAACTCCTGCAGCTCAATTCCAGAAAAATAAATGACCCAATCAAAAAATGGGCCAAAGAACTAAACAGACATTTCTCCAAAGAAGACATACAGATGGCTAACAAACACATGAAAAGATGCTCAACATCACTCATTATCAGAGAAATGCAAATCAAAACCACAATGAGGTACCCATTACACGCCAGTCAGGATGGCTGCTATCCAAAAGTCTACAAGCAATAAATGCTGGAGAGGGTGTGGAGAAAAGGGAACCCTCTTACACTGTTGGTGGGAATGCAAACTAGTACAGCCACTATGGAAAACAGTGTGGAGATTCCTTAAAAAACTGGAAATAGAACTGCCATATGACCCAGCAATACCACTTCTGGGCATACACATGGGAAACCAGATCTGAAAGAGACACATGCACCCCAATGTTCATCGCAGCACTGTTTATAATAGCCAGGACATGGAAGCAACCTAGATGCCCATCAGCAGATGAATGGATAAGGAAGCTGTGGTACATATACACCATGGAATTTTACTCAGCCGTCAAAAGGAATTCATTTGAACCAGTCCTAATGAGATGGATGAAACTGGAGCCCCTTATACAGAGTGAAGTAAGCCAGAAAGATAAAGAACATTACAGCATACTAACACATATATATGGAATTTAGAAAGATGGTAACGATAACCCTATATGCAAAACAGAAAAAGAGACACAGAAATACAGAACAGACTTTTGAACTCTGTGGGAGAAGGTGAGGGTGGGATGTTTCAAAAGAACAGCATGTATACTATCTATGGTGAAACAGATCACCAGCCCAGGTGGGATGCATGAGACAAGTGCTCCGGCCTGGTGCACTGGGAAGACCCAGAGGAATCGGGTGGAGAGGGAGGTGGGAGGGGGGATCGGGATGGGGAATACGTGTAAATCTATGGCTGATTCATATCAATATATGACAAAACCCACTGAAATGTTGTGAAGTAATTAGCCTCCAACTAATAAAAAAATTAAAAAAAAAAAGAAAAAGAAAAAAAAAAAAAAGCCCAGAGATAAATCCATGAACCTCTGGACACCTTATCTTCGACAAAGGAGGCAAGGATATACAATGGAAAAAAGACAACCTCTTTAACAAGTGCTGCTGGGAAAACTGGTCAACCACTTGTAAAAGAATGAAACTAGAACACTTTCTAACACCATACACAAAAATAAACTCAAAATGGAATGAAGATCTAAATGTAAGACCAGAAACTATCCAACTCCTAGAGGAAAACATAGGCAAAACACTCTCTGACATAAACCACAGCAGGATCCTCTATGACCCACCTCCCAGAATATTGGAAATAAAAGCAAAACCAAACAAATGGGACCTAATTAAAATTAAAAGCTTCTGCACAACAAAGGAAATGATAAGCAAGGTGAAAAGACAGCCTTCAGAATGGAAGAAAATAATAGCAAACGAAGCAATGGACAAAGAATTAATCTCAAAAATATACAAGCAACTCCTACAGCTCAATCCCAGAAAAATAAATGACCCAATCAAAAAGTAGGCCAAAGAACTAAACATACATTTCTCCAAAGAAGACATACAGATGGCTAACAAACACTTGAAAAGATGCTCAACATCACTCATTATCAGAGAAATGCAAATCAAAACCACAATGAGGTACCATTACACGCCAGTCAGAATGGCTGTTATCCAAAAGTCTACAAGCAATAAATGCTGGAGAGGGTGTGGAGAAAAGGGAACCCTCTTACACTGTTGGTGGGAATGCAAACTAGTACAGTCACTATGGAGAAAAGTGTGGAGATTCCTTTAAAAATTGGAAATAGAACTGCCATACGACCCAGCAATCCCACTCCTGGGCATACACACTGAGGAAACCAGATCTGAAAGAGACACGTGTACCCCAGTGTTCATCACAGCACTGTTTATAATAGCCAGGACATGGAAGCAACCGAGATGTCCATCAGCAGATGAATGGATAAGAAAGCTGTGGTACATATACACAATGGAATATTACTCAGCCATTAAAAAGAATAAATTTGAATCAGTTCTAATGAGGTGAATGAAACTGGAGCCCATTATATAGAGTGAAGTAAGCCAGAAAGATAAAGAACATTACAGCATACTAACACATATATATGGAATTTAGAAAGATGGTAACGATAACCCTGTATGCGAGACAGCAAAAGAGACACAGATGTATTGAACAGTCTTTTGGACTCTATGGGAGAGGGCGAGGGCGGGATGATATGGGAGAATGGCATTGAAACATGCAAATTATCATATGTGAAATGAATCGCCAGTCCAGGTTTGATGCATGATACAGGGTGCTCGGGGTTGGTGCACTAGGATAACCCAGAGGGATGGGATGGGGAGGGAGGTGGGAGGGGGGTTCAGGATGGGGAACACGTGTACACCCATGGCAGATTCAAGTCAATGTATGGCAAAAACCACTACAATGTTGTAAAGTAAAATTGATTAATTAATTAATTATTTAAGAAAAGAAATAAAGGAGAATTTTGGACCCTAGAGATTCCACCAGCAAAATCCAGACTGTAAGAAATTCTACAAGCATTTCAACAATTAAAATGCAAGGACAAAAAGAGTTCAAAGGGGAACATGTAATTTGAAGAAATTTGTGAGGTATCAAATAATCACAATTATCTGAAACGTGCTTCACACACATTGTATATAATGAAAATAATGAGAAAATTGAGATTTGAAGACTCGTCAGATACCAAAGATATTATTTCAAAACCAAGATAATTTCTTCAGGTGTGATTGTTATAGCAGGGTTACAACTTTGTAAAATTCTTCTCAATCAGAGATACCTACTTATATTTTTACAGATGAAATGAAGGCTCATTATAGTATTTTCTTTACTTGTGAATACATTTGAAATACAGTATTCCTTACTAAAGTTTTAAAAAGAAAGAGAGAGGAAGAGTTTAAGAAGTATACAACCTCTGGACACAAGAAGCCCAGGAAACTACTAGATAGAATGAGATAATTTGAAGACAGATCACTTTGCCAACTAAGGAAAGACTTCAGGTCCAGTAGCATCAGAGTGATCAATCAGCACAAGTGACAAGAAGAGAAACCAACAGTTTTCCCTTTCAAGCAGGTATTCTAGATAAAAACTGACATGTTATAATTGCTAATTGTGATTTTAGTCAAAATTATATCTGGCTGTGTTATAACAATGGGAAAAGTCATGTGAAGATAGAACACAAACCTACAGGAGTCCTTTATGCATATGAAACTGTTTTCTAGAATTCTCTGAGACTAATGATTATATACGATGATGAACACATAGGGGAAACAAAATCTAGGTCTCATCTTGACAATGCTATAGTTAAATGTTTGCTGGTTATAATAGAGCAATTGATGCCATAAATCTATTAATTGTATTATAAACATATGTATGGAAAGATGTTGGCACAGTGATTGCCTGTGGGTTCTCAGTAGCCTTTCTGATCTAGAGTACATTTGTCAACCTCTGAAATTCCATCTGTATAAGCTGTGATTTTCACCTAAGGTATCTGGTACCTTTGGATAATCCTACCTGTAGTTATCATGTTTAGTAATTCATAGTACTAGAAAATGTTCAACTGTGAAAGAAAACTTTAGGATGATGAGGAAAAGCATTCCATGGATTCATAAACATTATATATATTATATACGGTGATGGTAGTGGTGGTTTAGTCACTCAGTCTTTACCGCTGAGCCACCAGGCAGGCCCATCAGTTGAGTTCAGTCACTCAGTCATGTCCGACTCTTGCGACCTCATGAACTGCAGCACGCCAGGCCTCCCTGTCCATCACTAATTCCTGAAATTCACCCAAACTCATGTCCACTGAGTCGGTGATGCCATCCAACCATCTCATCCTCTGTCATCCCCTTCTGCCCTCAATCTTTCCCAGCATCAGGGTCTTTTCAAATGAGTCAGCTCTTCACATCAGGTGGCCAAAGTATTGGAATTTCAGCTTCAGCATCAGTCCTTCCAATGAACACTCAGGGCTGATTTCTTTAAGATGAACTGGTTGGATCTCCCTACAGTCCAAGGGACTCTCAAGCGTCTTCTCCAATACCACAGTTCAAAAGCATCAATTCTTCAGTACTCAGCTTTCTTTATAGTCCAACTCTCAGATCCATACATGACTACTGGAAAAACCATAGCCTTGACTAGATGGACCTTTGTTGGCAAAGTAATGTCTCTGCTTTTTAATATGCTGTCTAGGTTGGTCATAACTTTCCTTCCAAGGAGTAAGCGTCTTTTAATTTCATGGCTAAAGTCACCATCTGTAGTGATTTTGGAGACCAGAAAAAATAGTCTGCCGCTGTTTCCACCATTTCCCCATCTATTTCCCATGAAGTGATGGGACCAGATGTCATGATCTCAGTTTTCTGAATGTTGAGCTTTAAGCCAACGTTTTCACTCTCCTCTTTCACTTTCATCAAGAGGCTCTTTAGTTCCTCTTCATTTTCTGCCATAAGGGTGGTTTCATCTACATATCTGAGGTTATTTATATTTCTCCTGGCAATGTTGATTCCAGCTTGTACTTCATCCAGCCCAGCGTTTCTCATGATGTACTCTGCATATAAGTTAAATAAGCAGGGTGACAATATACAGCCTTGACGTACTCTTTTCCCTATTTGGAACCAGTCTGTTGTTCCATGTCCAGTTCTAACTGTTGCTACCTGACCTGCATGCAGATTTCTGAGGAGGCAGGTCAAGTGGTCTGGTATTCCCATCTTTTTCAGAATTTTCCGCAGTTTATTGTGATCCATACAGTCAAAGGCTTTGGCATAGTCAATAAAGCAGAAATAGATGTTTTCCTGGAACTCTCTTGCTTTTTTGATGATCCAGCAGATGTTGGCAATTTGACCTCTGGTTCCTCTGCCTTTCCTACATCCAGGTTGAATACTTGGAAGTTCCCGGTTCACGTATTGCTGAAGCCTGGCTTGGAGAATTCTGAGCACTACTTTTCTAGTGTGTGAGACGAGCACAATTGTGCGGTAGTTTGAGCATTCTTTGGCATTTTCTTTCTTTGGAATTCAAATGAAAACTGACCTTTTCCAGTCCTGTGGCCACTGCTGAGGTTTCCAAATTTGCTAGCATATTGAGTGCAGCGCTTTCACAGCATCATCTTTCAGGATTTGAAATAGCTCAACTGGAATTCTATCACCTCCACTAGCTTTATTCATAGTGATGCTTCCTAAGGCCCACTTGACTTCACATTCCAGGATGTCTGGCTCTAGTTGAGTGATCACACCATTGTGATTATCTGGGTCATGAAGATCTTTTTTGTATAGTTCTTCTGGGTATTCTTGCCACCTTTTCTTAATATCTTCTGTTTCTGTTAGGTCCATACCATTTCTGTCCTTTATCGAACCCATCTTTGCATGAAATGTTCCCTTGGTATCTCTAATTTTCTTGAAGAAATCTCTAGTCTTTCCCACTCTATTGTTTTCCTCTATTTCTTTGCACTGATCCCTGAGGAAGGCTTTCTTATCTCTCCTAGCTATTCTTTGGAACTCTACATTCAGACAGGTATATCTTTCCTTTTCTCCTCTGCCTTTAGCTTCTCTTCTCTTCACAGCCATTTGTAAGGCCTCCTCAGACAGTGATTTTGGTTTTTTGCATTTCTTTTTCTTGGGGATGGTCTTGATTCCTGTCTCCCTGTACAATGTCACGAACCTCCGTCCATAGTTCATCAGTCACTCTGTCTATCAGATGTAGTCCCTTAAATCTATTTCTCACTTCCACTGTATAATCATAAGGGATTTGATTTAGGTCATACCTGAATGGTCTAGTGGTTTTCCCTACTTTCTTCAATTTAAGTCTGAATTTGGCAATAAGGAGTTCATGATCTTAGCCACAGTCAGCTCCTGGTCTTGTTTTTGCTGACTGTAGAGAGCTTCTCCATCTTTGACTGCAAAGAATATAGTCTATCTGATTTCAGTGTTGGCCATCTGGTGATATCCATGTATAGAATCTTCTCTTGTGTTGTTGGAAGAGGGTATTTGCTATGACCAGTGTGTTCTCCTGGCAAAACTCTATTAGCCTTTGCCCTGCTTCATTCTGTACTCCAAAGCCAAATTTGCCTGTTACTCCAAGTGTTTCTTGACTTCCTAGTTTTGTATTCCAGTCCCCTATAATGAAAGGGACATTTTTGGGGGGTGTTAGTTCTAAAAGGTCATGTAGGTCTTCATAGAACTGTTCAACTTCAGCTTCTTCAGCATTACTGGTTGGGGCATAGACTTGGATTACCATGATATTGAATGGTTTGCCTTGGAAATGCACAGAGATCATTCTGTCATTTTTGAGATTGCATCCAAGTACTGCTTTTCAGACTCTTTTGTTGACTATGATGGCTACTCCATTTCTTCTAAGGGATACTTGCCCACAGTAGTAGAAATAATGGTCATCTGAGTTAAATTCACCCATTCCAGTCCATTTTAGTTTGCTGATTCCTAAGATGTCGATATTCACTATTCTTGCCATCTCCTGTTTGACCATTTCCAATTTGCCTTGATTCATGGACCTAACATTCCAGGTTCCTATGCAATATTGCTCTTTAGAGCATCGGATCTTGCTTCTATCACCAGTCATATCCACAACTGTGTGTTGTTTTTGCTTTGGCTCCATCCCTTCATTCTTTCTGGAGTTATTTCTCCACTGATCTCCAATAGCAAGTTGGGCACCTACTGACCTGGGGAGTTCATCTTTCAATGTCCTATCTTTTTGCCTTCTCACACTGTTCATGGGGTTCTCAAGACAAGAATACTGAAGTGGTTTGCCATTCCCTTCTCCAGTGGACCACATTTTGTCAGAACTCTCCACATGACCCCTCCGTCTTGGGTGTCCCTACACGGCATGCCTTAGTTTCACTGAGTTAGACAAGGCCGTGGTCCATGTGATTAGATTGGTTAGTTTTCTGTGGTTGTGGTTTCAGTCTGTCTGCCTTCTGGTGCCCTCTCTCAGCACCTACCCTCTTACTGCGGTTTCTCTTACCTTGGACGTGGGGTATCTCCTCACGGCCACCACTCCTGACCTTGGATGTGGGGTATCTCCTCTCTGTCGCTCGCCACTCCAGCACCGCACAGATTATGTATATAGGGCGGCCCATATTATGTGTATATACATTTATTAATATATAGTCAGAATTGTCTGCCACACAGGGAGCCGGTGGACAGAAGGGGCTGCCATTCACCTGCAGGTTGAGGTTGTCGCTTCAGACCACGGGAAGGGAGAGAGAGAAATTCACACAGGGCATAGAGACTCGGTGAGTGACTTGGGCTGCGATTACGCACCGTATAAAAGTAGCACTTCTCAGTAGCACTCTAGCCATCATTCAGAGCACAACTGAACAACTTAGAACCTGGAATATTCCCAGTTTTTGGAATAACCCTCGTCCCTCTTTCATACTCAAAGTCTACATTCAAAACTGAAGTTTTTGTGTTGTGATCTGCTAAGAAAAATGCACCTGTTCAAAACTTATTTGAGTGCAGAAAATATACAAGTCCTACATTTAACTGAAACAGAGACAGTGAAGTCACTCAACCGTGTCCGACTCTTTGTGACCCTGTGGACTGTAGCTGGCCAGGCTTACATGGGATTCTCCAGGCAAGAATGCTGGAGTGGTTTGCCATTTCCTTCTCCAGGGGCTCTTCCTGACCCAGGGATTGAACCCAGGTCTCCCGCGTTGCAGGCAGACGCTTTTCCATCTGAGCCGCCAGGCAAGCCCGGAAACACTTAATATAGTGTCCCCTCCCTAACAGGTGAGTCAAGGGAACCATGGGTGGGGCAGTTAATGACAGTGTCCAAAGAGCTTCAGGCTACTGGGAGCTCTTGGTGAGTCAGCATGAATCTGCCCCAAATCAAGGCCAAGTCCCATGAATGCAGCAGTCAGTGACATCACAGGCAAGGCAGAGGGCTGGATGACAGCCGTGGTCACACCCCTCAAAGGCTGTGTCCGACAAGCTGTGAATCACTGCAAAGGAGGGGACAAGAGATTAAGTATTCTCCCTCAATTTTTATACATGAATTAATGTTCTGCTGAGATTCAGAGCAACTCTGGACAAGAGAAAGCAAGCAGTAACTGTTCCAGATGCCCCCTGCCTGGGATGAGCTGACTGGCATTCTCAGAAGGGGTTCTCCAGCAAAAGTTACTAGTATGTCTGTGGGGCATCCATACCTCACTCCCCATGGTCAAGATGCCTATAAGTCAGCAGCTGACAAGACTGTCCCACTGGTTAGTCAGTCATCACATTACATGCACATGACCCACTTAAGCTTGTAATACATTATTCTTGTCTTATTTGGAAGGGCTGATGCTGAAGCTGAAGCTCTAATACTTTGGCCACCTGATGCGAAGAGCTGACTCATCGGAAGAAGACCCTGATGCTGGGAAAGATTGAAGGCAACAGGAGAAGGGGACGACAGAGGATGAGCTGGTTGGACGGCATCACCGACTCAACGGACAACTTGAGAAAACTCTGGGAGACAGTGAAGGACAGGGAAGCCCTGGCTGCAGTCCATGGGTTCACAAAGAGTCGGACACAACTTAGCAACTGAACAACATACCTTACATAAAGAATTTGGGTCATCAGTTCATTTTAATTCCAAAACTGAGTTAAACAAACTTGTTTTCATTTTTCCACAGCACCTTTCAATGGAAGAAGACAGTAAGATGTATTACAAGAGATCTTTGAGCTCAGAATCCAGTGTTGGTTTCAAAATTCATCAGATGTATGATCTTGAATTAATTATACAGCTTTTCTGAACCTTGAACTGAGAATTGAGTAAGTGAACGACAACTTCCAGATGTTCAAGCTGAATTTAGAAAAGGCAGAGGAACCAGAGATCAAATTGCCAACATCCGTTGGATCATAGAAAAAGCAAGAATATTCCAGAAAAGCATCTACTTCTGCTTCATTTGTCTAGACTAAAGTCAAGATCCTTTGAGTGTGTGAATCACACAAATTGTGGGAAATTCTTAAAGAGATGAGAATACCAGACCACCTTACCTGCCTCCTGAGAAATCTGTATGCAGGTCAAGAAGCAACAGTTAGAACTGGACATAGAACAATGGACTGGTTCCAAATTGGGAAAGGAGTACGTCAAGGCTGTATATTGTCACCCTGCTTATTTAACTTATATGCAGAGTACATCATGAGAAATGCTGGGCTGGATGAAGCACAAGCTGGAATCAAGATTGCTAGGAGAAATATCAATAACCTCAGATATGCAGATGACACCACCCTTATGGCAGAAAGTGAAGAGGAACTAAAGAGCCTCTTGATGAAAGTGAAAGAGGAGAGTGAAAACGTTGGCTTAAAGCTCAACATTCAGAAAACTAAGATCATGGCATCCGGTCCCATCACTTCATGGCAAATAGATGGGGACACAGTGGAAATGGTGATAAATTTTATTTTTTTGGCTCCAAAATCACTGCAGCCATGAAATTAAAAGACACTTACTCCTTGGAAGAAAAGCTATGACCAACCTAGACAACACATTAAAAAGCAGAGACATTATTTTCCCGACAAAGGTCCATCTAGTCAAAGCTGTGGTTTTTCCAATAGTCATGTATGGATGTGAGAGTTCGATTATAAAAAAACTGAGTGCCAAAGAATTGATGCTTTTGAATTGTGGTGTTGGAGAAGACTCTTGAGAGTCCCTTAGACTGCAAGGAGATCAAACCAATCAATCCTAAAGGAAATCAGTCCTGAATATTTATTGGAAGGACTGATGCTGAAGCTGAAGCTCCTGAAGTAAAGAGCCGACTCATTGGAAAAGACCCTGATGCTGGGAAAGATTGAAGGAAAGAGGAGAAGGGGACAACAGAGGATGAGATGACTGGATGGCGTCACTGACTCAATGGACGTGAGTTTGAGCAAGCTCTGGGAGTTGGTGATGGACAGGGAAGCCTGGCATGCTGCAGTCCATGGGGTTGCAAAGAGTTGGACGTGATTGAACGACTGAACTGATCTGAGTCTTTGTTTTCTTCATCTGTAAATTGGGAACTCACAACTGCTATGAGGTGTAAATAAACATCTTGAATCGTAAATAAATACCAATCTCTCCGAGTATACAATCAAAGGCCAACCTCACCATAGACATCCCTTGTTTAGCTAGGATCTTCTTCATTCAAGCTACATTTAGAATTACCTGGAAGCATTTAACAAAGTCAGTTTCCTAGTTATACTCCCTGAAAATCTGGTGTAATTGGTCTGGGGGTGGGGCCCTAATGTTTACTTTTTAAAAGTTCCCAGACAATACTGAATAGTAACCAGGGTTGAGAATTATATCTCAGATTGTGAACTAGGCGTCAGTGTTAACAGAATCACCAGCTTTGACTGTAAAATGAGGTTTCCAGGGTGGGGCCCCACCCTATGCCTACTGAGTCAGAATTTCTGGGAGGAGTCCCCAAATCTCCATCTTTAACAACTTCCCCAGTTAATTAGAATGTCTGAAATTCAAGACCCAGAAAGATTGGGATGGAACCAGTGTTTCCCAAATTTGATTGAATAAAAAATGGTTCTCTGAGCCTCACCCCTAAAAAGATGAATTTTATTATATCTTCTCAAGTGTTCTGAGGCTTGGGGATCACTCATCTAGACTTTCACCACTTCTATCATTCAGATAGAAAAGACCGAGTGATAGTTGATCCAAAATCTCCATTCAGGAGGAAGACCTTCCTAGCCCAATTGACCTGTCACATCTCAACATGAGAAGCCAGGCAGGAGACGGTGCCGACTCAGGGGGAGGGAACGTGGCTCCTCACGTGTTGAAATCCCCACCTTCCCTCTCCTCCTTTGAATGTCTGCCTCTCCAGCTCAAGAAGAGAAAAGACACAAAAGTAATATGTTTATTCAAAAAGAATACATTCACCAATTTATCCATGTGAATGCACATGCATGTACATGTATATGTGTGTGTGTGTGTACATATCACTTTTGTGTCTCCTGCATGGATTCTTTACCACTGAGTCACCAGGGAAGCCCATTTCACTCTTATGGATAATTTTTCCTGAGTTTGTCAAGTTTCACCAAACTTCATATTCAGTCTTGAGGACAACTGTATTTTCAGTAGGATAATGCTTTTTGTTTCATTATTAAAAATTTAGTGGAACTGCACATATTAGAACAACTATAAGAAAAATAGTGACAACTTCAAATGCTGATGAGGATGTGGTAAAGCAGATCTCAGACATTGCTAGCAGGTATGTGAAATGGTACAGCCACTCTGGAGGACAGTTCGGTAGTTTCCTTAAACACTAAGATTACACTTACCATATGAGTTGGCACTCTTGGTATCTGAGTCTGTTCCCAATAATGTATGTTCTTACAGATCTTTGGATTCAAATTGTTTCATTGGAAGGGGGAACACCCCTTCAAAATGTCTTTTCCGAGAACTTTGAGAAGTTGTCATTTTAATTATTAAGCAATAGTTACTTTAATATTAGCAACAAGACAACAGCTCCATTGATTTTGACTTCACTCATTTGAAAGTTATTCTCATGTGTATATGGTCTTGTGATTTGCATTCACTTAAAAGTTCAAATATTTTTTTAATTTATGACATATTAATATATCATATAGGACTTTAAAAAGTTCATCTCTTCATTTGGTTGACTAATAACCATAGGCATTTTAGTTTATATATACATAATATTTCAAAACATTAAATTATGTTTCAAGTATTCTATAATTCAGAATTTTCCCTATCCAAAATCAATTTTTTCTTAATAATCCTAAACCTATGAGGATCTGCTTCTCTCTTTCTCCAAGTCTTCCTTCATCTCTCTTACCTCGGTCAAACCACCCCGTCTTAGGCTCCCATAAAGAGTCTAGGACAACTCATTCATTTCCCCATGAGACAGGATATTCAGCTTTGGGATGCAAATGTGACCGAGCAGGTTCTTTTGCCCGGGATCGGGCACAGTTCCCAGGGAGGTTTGCTCCAAAAGAGGATTGTCCCAACAAGCCCCTACAAGAGAATCGCCTGATTCCAGTTTCTAGGGATGAATGCATTTCTGTTACACATTCGAAAAGCACGCTTCATCAGGGCGTGGGGCAAGCCGTGCCTTTACTGAATCTTGGCTCAACACAATGAACTCACACTTTGAATAAGGGCGGGGAAGGAGTTAGGGGATAGATTTTTTAAATGATCACATTTCAGGTCCCCAGCCCCCAGGAGTGAGGCCCCCGAACTGCACCTTCGAGGCAGGCGAGCTGAGTGCAGAGCCGTCAGGACAGCCGCTCTGCCTCAGGGGTGCGTCTCTACGTGGTGATAAGGAATAACGCACGTCGGTATTCATTTCCAGAGACACATTTACACCAGGAACTAGAAGCAGACAGCGTGTTTCCCTGGGGACTCGTTTTTCTAACTTCCTGTCAGACTCAATGATGGCGCCCGTGAGCTCACTGCCAATGAGTGACATCATCGCCCCGGCGGTCCGACAGCATGTTTTGAAGAGACCTTCCCTCGGTGTGACCTGCTCAGACTTCCAGAGGGTGTGTGCAAGCGTGTGGTGTGTGTGTGTGTGAGAGAGAGAATAATTTTATAAGCTACTAATGATTTAATTAATTGCCTTTTCAAATATCTAGGCATTTACTCAGGGTTAAAGGAAAATACGCTTTAAAGCCCAAGAAATAATAAGCAATCTGTTTCCAACCACAACACTTTTAAAATAAATGAATGGGGAAAAAATGAAAAGAAAGAAACTTTTAGAGCCGTGATACAAATGACTCATAAACATAGGATAAGTTCTGTCCACTGAGTTCCCCTACCTCCATACCAGACTCTTCCCTTAAAATTCCCCTCAATTCCAGTATCTGCCACCGCTGATGATGCAAACCTCTGACCCTGTTTCTTCCCGGACTCGCCTCTCTGTCCTAGTGCCAGGCTCTAGTGCTCCCCTGAGACCCGCGTCACCCTACCCAGCCCCTGCTACACAGGCCCCTTCAGAGTCTCTGCTCTTTGTGAGCATAGAGGGAGCTTTGTGAGATGTTACTGCCTGGGGCTCCCCCCTTCGTGCTTCCCAGGTGGCTCAGTGGTAAAGAACCCGCCTGCCAAAGCAGGATGTCCCTGGGTTGAGAAGATTCCCTGGAGAAGGAAATGGCAATCCACTCCAGTATTCTTGCCTGGGAAATCCCATGGACAGAGAAGCCTGGCGGGCTATGGTCCTTGGGGTCTCAAAATAGTTGGACACGACTTAGTGACTAAATAGCAACAACCACCCGCCCTCATGCATCTTTTTTGTTTGTTTTGGTTTTTGTTTGTTATTAATTTTTATTGGAGTATAGTTTCTTTACAAAGTTGTGTTAGTTTCTACTGCACAGCAAAGTGAATCAGCCATTCATATACACATACCATAGCCCCTCTTTTTTCTATTTCCTACCACTCAGGTCCCCGCAGAGCAAGGAGCAGAGTTCCCTTTGCCCTACAGGAGGTTCTCATTAGTTATCTCTTTTACGCATACTAGTCATATATATGTCAATCCCAATCTCCCAGTTTGATGATCCAATGGTTGTGGCAATTTGATCTCTGGTTCCTCTGCCTTTTCTAAATCGAGCTTGAACATCTGGAAGTTCACAGTTCACGTACTGTTGAAGCCTCAGTTGGAGAATTTTGAGCATTACTTTGCTAACGTGTGAGATGAGTGCAATTGTGCAGTAGTTTGAACATTCTTTGGCATTGCCTTTCTTTGGGATTGAAATGAAAACTGACCTTTTCCAGTCCTGTGGCCACTGCTGAGTTTTCCAAAGTTGCTGGCATGTTGAGTGCAGCACTTTCACAGCATCATCTTTCAGGATTTGAAGTAGTGCAACTGGAATTCCATCGCCTCTACTAGCTTTTTTTTTTTTTGATGGAAAAATCTCAGTGTTCAGCATGTCTCCTTCATGGCACTTGTCACAAGTTTGCATTTTTTTCCCTTTATTTTTATTAGTTGGAGGCTAATTACTTTACAATATTGTAGTGGTTTTTGCCATACATTGACATGAATCAGCCATGGATTTACATGTGTTCCCCATCCTGAACCCCCCTCCCACCTGCCTCCCCACCCCATCCCTCTGGGTCATCCCAGTGCACCAGCCCTGAGCACTTGTCTCATATGCATCTTTCACGTACACTCTCAGGCCCTTCCAGCAGCCCCAGCCTAGCCAGAATTAGTGCACAAAGGTGTTGAAAGGAGTAAGGCAGAAAAGATGTGAAAAGAGGACTCACAGAGCAGACCTAGCTCCCTTAGGCCTCACCCCCACTCCAATAAGGGTTTCCCAGACAACTCAGTGGTAAAGAATCTGCCTGCAATGCAGGAGACACGGTCCGATCCCTGGGTTGGGAAGATCCCCTGGAGGAGGCAATGGCAACACACTCCAGGATTCTTGCTGGAGAATCCCATGGACAGAGGAGCCTGGCGGGCTACAAGCCATGCGGTCGCAAAGAGTCGGACGTGACTGAAGTGACTTAGCGCACACCACTCCAATAAAATGAAAGCCCTCTCATTTGGGATGGAGGAGGAAGGGGGCCTGGAGAGGAAACGAACAGGAAGTGCTCAGTGTGGGAGCCCACAAGCTGCCTCTCCCTTGGCAGGTCACTGGGAGGCGGAGGGGGCTGTCACCTCCTGTGAAGTTTGAATCCAGGATCAGGCGGGGCCTGGGCCTCAAACCTGGAGGAGGCCCGGGGGACAGCAAGCTCTGCAGAGAGGCTCTCCCTGAGTTCACCAGGCCCGAGAGAGGAAGGGGAAGACTGAGAGTGTGTGTGGGCACAGGAGGGCCTCTGAAGTGGCCATCCTCTTCCGGGGCCCCGTGCAGCTGGGATACAAAGCCATCGCATCCTAACTTCCATCCTAGGGGAAGGAAAGTGGAAGTGTTAGTGGCTCAGTCATGTCCGACTCTTTGCGACCCCTTGGACTGTAGCCTGCCAGGCTCCTCTGTCCATTGGATTCTCCAGGCTAGAGTCCTGAAGCGGGCTGCCTTCTCCAGTAGATCTTCTCTAATAGAGATCTTCTTCTCAAGGAGATCTTCCCGACCCAGGGATCGAACCTGGGTCTCCTGCATTGCAGGCAGATCCTTTACCATCTGAACCATACAAAACCATCACATCCTAATATCCATCCTGAGGGAAGACAGTGTGCTTGCAAAGATTCTCCTTCATGTAACTGAGTTCGTTCTGAATATGACAAAGTTTTAAATCAGTAATGCTTCCTCCAGAGTACTGAATGTATTAATAACTGAATTGATTAATAAGATGCCAGACTATTTTCTTTTCTCTGTATTAGAACTAAATTCAGTTGTCAAAACAGTTACAGTTTTGATGCCTGATTTTTGAAAATTCATCGAGTTACGTGACTACTTAACCCCATATTTTCAATGATTTCCTGGTATGCCTGTTCCAGCTCCACACATTAAATTTCCTGGAATTTGACTTTTTCCCCCGATACCCCATCCCTTATAATCTTCTCTAATAGAAGGTGAATTTCACCTAGTGTGCCTTTTGGGAAAAAGGAAGATGGAAGGAAAAGAGGGGCTGAAGCTTTTCATAACCATTCAAAACTTGGGTATCACTGAGAAAACCAAAAACCAAACATAAAGTGGAAAAACATTCATTGAAACTGTACTTTGAAAGCTGCACAATATCCATTATGTGGAAATATTGTTAAGTAATCGCCTATTGTTGAATACATTGCCTCCCTTTTTTCCTAATAACATCAGGCGGTTGAACAGCTTCATCCAAGCTCCTGGTCTGCATCTCCGACCCTCTCTTAGGGCAGAACCCTGTTCTGGGGCAGAGGAAATGGGCCCTGTCGGGAAAGTCATGCTCTTCCACTGCAAGCCGTGGCTGCTTCTAATTAGACCCACCAAAAATGCCCCTGAGGACAAAGACTTTTCATAATCAATAGTAAATTTCATGAGCTTAATTATATGCTTATTTTAATTAGTTAAATTATATACCTTAATTCACTGATTTTATACATGCATCTTACACATTAATTCATTAATTTTATACATTTAGCTAGCCACCCAGCCTCAGATCCCACAAAAAGAGTAAGGAAAGCCCGCCAAGAAAGTACTGACGAGCAGTCTCGAGGCTCTTCCCATGAGCCCGGGCTAGACCTCTGCCGCTAAGAGCTGCAGTCGCCCTGAGAGCCCACGGAGACGCACCAGGTGGAAAGACAGAGAGCCATGCTTCGGTCAGACAGGAGCGTGATACTGCCCCCTTCAAACACAGCCTGGAAGCTGAGCGTTATGCTTTACTCAGTGGAAATTTTTAAGACTGGTCTGTCTAGTCAAAGCTGTGGTTTTTCCAGTAATCATGGATGGATGTGAGAGTTGGACCATAAGGAAAGCTGAGCGCCGAAGAATTGATGCTTTTGAACTGTGGTGTTGGAGAAGACTCTTGAGAGTCCCTTGGACTGCAAGGAGATCCAACCAGTCCATCCTAAAAGAGATGAGTCCTGGGTGTTCATTGGAAGGACTGATGCTGAAGCTGAAACTCCAATACTTTGGCCACCTCATGCGAAGAGTTGACTCATTGGAAAAGACCCTGATGCTGGGAAAGATTGAAGGCAGGAGGAGAAGGGGATGACAGAGGATGAGATGGTTGGATGGCATCATCGACTCGATGGACATGGGTTTGGGTGAACTCTGGGAGTTGGTGATGGACAGGGAGGCCTGGAGTGCTGCGGTCCATGGGGTTGCAAAGAATCAGACACGACTAAGTGACTGACCAACAACAAGCCCAGGAAGCAGCATCTCAAGTAAGCCTGAGAGACCCGCTCCAGGAGGTGAGGGGAGGAGCCAGGTTATATGGAGGTTTTGTAACAAAGGGCAGATAGTCTGAATGTCAAAAGAGCATTATTAATTAAAGAAAACAGATACCCCAAGTTGAAGAATTTAGCACTTTTGCATGTGTGGGAAGATGCAGGAGTCTGGGCTCCCTGAAGTCATTCCTTCGATATCAGGCCAGTTCCCTGTGTTTTTCCACATCCCGAGCTCCGTAGGGCTCTCCAGAGGGCTGGCTGCAGTCCGAGGACTGCTGGATCGCAAGTGTTCCTGTCCTTCCTAAGTGCCTTTCGGGCTCCCCGGCTCATGTTGGGGGACTGCAGTCCCGATGCTGTGATGTCCTTGTTCACTGATATGGTGGGAAATACTCCATTTCTCAGTACCCAGAGCCAGCCTGTGCTCAGACCCCGCTGCTCCCGTTCCCACAGTGTAGGTTCAGAACGATTGAAAGCTCAGTATCATGATGTCAAATCACTCTCCAGAGCCTTATACAGAGCATCATCAACAATGATACAAAATCTCGTAGTTCTTGACTGCCAATTTATTTATCTTTGACGATCCTTTTCTAAACAGGTTTAGATGCCACCCTGAGCTATGAATTATAAATTATGAAACAGCTAATGTCATATCTCTTGTATGCCTGTTCTTGCCGTTGGCGTTTCTCTGCTCCCGTGATGTCTAATTAACAATCTTCAGCCCCACGGAGCTACTGAGCCCCTGAAATGTGGCTAGTCCAAACTGGGAAGTACCACTAGTGGAAAGTAGAATCCAGATTTCAAAGGCTTAAGCTCAATAAAAGATAGCTAATTAATTTCTTATATGGATTGCATGCTGAAGTGATCATGCTTCGGACATATTGGGTTGAATAGGAAATACATAATTAAAATAAATTTTACTAGTTTGACTTTACTTTTTTTTAAAATATGGCCACTAGGAAATTTAAAATTAATACTTGGCTCACACTTGTGGCTTTTGCAATTTTTCTACTGAACAAACATTCTGTTGGGATGCATTTTTCATTTGAATCCAGAGAGCAGTAGGCCAAGATTCCTTCACAGCTGATTTCCTAATCTCTGTCTTTTCTTTTTCCCACCCTGAGGCTACTACCTCAGACAATTTTCAAGGGGGTTACAGTAAAACTGCTTCTTGCTTTTGAAGCCCTGTTTTACAGCATGTGGAGAAGGAAATGGCAACCCACTACAGCAGTCTTGCCTGGAGAATCCCATGGACCAGCCTGGTGGGCTACATACAGTCCAGGGGGTCCCAAAGAGTCGGATTCGACTGACTTAAGTGACTAGAGAAAGAAAGGAAGTGAAGTCACTGAGTCGTATCCGACTCTTTGGGACCCCCTGGACTGTAGCCCAGCAGACTCGTCCATGGGATTTCCCAGGCAAGAATACTGGAGTGGGTTGCCATTTCCTTCTCCAGGGGATCTTCCCAACCCAGGGGTCGAACGTGCGTCTCCCGCATTGCGGGCGGATTCTTCACCATCTGAGACACCAGGGAAGACGAAGTGACTTTCTTTTTTTCTTTCTTTACAGCCACGTGAGTAGAGAGCTGTAGTTTCTGAGAGTCGCCAGTAGAGGGCCCTCTTGCCACACTTAGGACTGGCAAACGGACCCCGCACGGCCGGAGCGTCAGTTACTTTAACGGCTGGTTAATTGCTTTACGGATACTTTGGTTGTACCAAGAAAATTAATTCATACTGAATGGGAGAATTTCCTTAAAATTTGCAGATGTCCCTGCATTGGGGGACTGCTTCAACAGCCAGAAAAATTACTAAAAGGAATAATAGTAGTTGAACACCTGTTATTTTTTTGTAAAACTTTGAATTTCAATTTTAAAAATAATTTGAATTTCCCTTTCAGACCTCTAGATATTGAAGAGTAAAATCTGAAATTTCCTGATGTAACTACTTTATTTGTAAAGTAGCTTTATCCTTTGTCATCTGTATAAAATATTTACAACAAAAGGGTGACTTAGTAGTCAATATTTAATGTCCTGCCACAATTAATGTTCTTAATGGAAGTTACTCTCCTGAAGCTAATTGTCCTCGGGTTCTGCTGCCCCTCAGAGCCTTCTGGAAATGTTTGGATAATAAATTACTTTAATATGATATTGCCATTACTCAGAGTTCTTGCCTGAGAACGACACCAACAACAGAAAAGTCTTGTACTTGAAACAAAGGAGAGGGAATTAGGTGAAGGGATACTTGGACCAGGAGGGAACTGAAGGGAAGCCCAGAGAATCCAGCTCAGGAATTAAGCAGGAACCAAAGGAGACCAGGGCTTCCCTGCTGGCTCAGATGGTGAAGAATCTGCCTGCAGTGCAGGAGGCCGGGGTTCAATCCCTGGATCCGGAAGATCCCCTGGAGAGGGGGATGGCTACGCACTCCAGTTTTAGATGGAGCCTGGTGGGCTACAGTCCATGGGGTCACGAAGAGCCAAACACGACTGCGGCGGCTTAGCGCGCGCGCATGCGCACACACATGCCGTGTGCCAGATACTAATATCATGTTACATGTCAATATACCTCAATTTTTTGAAAATTCAGATGAGGTCATACTGGATTAGCAGGCCCCTAAATCCAAGGTGGGTGGTGTCTTTAGAAGGAAAGGAAAATTTGGGGACAGAGGCTCGGACATGAAGAGACCACGATGTGACATCAGAAGCAGAGACTGGAGCGGTCCGTCCACCAGCCGAGGAGTGCTCAGGGGCACGGACACCCAGATGCCAGGAGAGGCGCGAAAGGACCCGCCCCGGGAGCCTTCAGAGGCAGCGTGGCTCTGCCAGCACTTAAGACTTTTTTCTTTTTGATATGCAACATTTTTAAAGTCTTTATTGAATTTGTTGCAATATTGCTTCTATTTTACATTTTGAGTTTTTGCCAGCAAGGCATGTGGGATCTTAGCTCTCTGCCCAGGGATCTAACCTGCGCCCCCTGCATTGGAAGGTAAAGTCTTAACCACTGGACCACCAGGGAAGTACCATCTGCCAACACCTTGATTGGGGACCTCCAGCCTTCCAGCACTGTGTTAGGCATTCAGTCGCGTCCAACTCTTTTCTACCCCTAGGACTGTAGCCCACCGGGTTCCTCTGTCCATGGGCTTCTCCAGGCAAGAATACTGGAGTGGATAGCCACTCCTTTCTCCGGAGATCTTTCCGATCCATGGATTTAACCCAGGTCTCCTGCATTGCAGGCAGATTTGTTACCATCTGAGCCACCAGGGAAGCCCCCGGAGCCTTCCTGGCAGGAGAATAAAATCTGTTGCTCGAAGCCACAAAGTCCTGTTTTCTCACAGCAGCACTAGGACACGAAAACAGTTAAAAATAAAGGCTGATTTTGGAGCTGAGCCGCCAAAAGCCGCAGTCACAACCTTCTGCTTTCTGTCCTTAGGCTTTTGATAAGGTTTCTTTTGAATTATTGTTTAATGTCTTTCCATCCGTCACAGAAATATTCCAGACATAACAAAGAACCAGGAAGTCTACAGACTGACTGTATTTGGATTTATTCACATAAATATGTGAATTAATTTGTGAATAAACTCTGGAGATAAACATGACGCGACCCCACTGGTCACAGACGTATATGGGCGTAGGGCAGAGGCAGCGATGACACCTCACGGGCCCCCGGGGGCTGCTCTCTGCCACAAACATGTTCCATCTAGCACCAACCCAGGGGGCTGTGACTGTCGAGAAAATTGAACTTTATGTGGACACATTATCCAGCCAAGTTCATGCATCCAGTATATGACACCCACTTTTCTTCCCTGTGTTAGTCTAAGAAACGTCCATGGCAGAAATGAGCTTATGAACTGATTGTGCAATAAGAATCTTCTGTGTAATTTCTGCGCACAAACCACGTGGTCAGCACCATCTGGTCCCACTCCTGGCCTGGGCTTCCTTTCCTTCGCTGCCGAGGGCCAGCTCGAGAGTCTGTGCCCGTCAGGAGGCAGCCCGGTCCAGCCGGGAGCAACCCCTTCTCCCTCCTGCAGCATCTGCTGCCGGTAACACTCAGCTCACACTTGTCTCCAGGGACTGTCTATCCCGATCCCTCACGAGAGGAATGGACGATAAACTCTGAGAACAGGAATCGTCCTTTATACAAGGAGAGGCTGGGAGAGGCATCACAGCAAATACAAATCAGTGCTCACTGTGAGAATCAACAAGAAGTCCCAGGTTCAAGAACAGAGAACGACAGATGCTCGAAAGTGGGATAAATGAACTCATCCGGAGTTGACTCCTGAATCCAACATCACTGTGTAAAATGCAAAGGGTTGCCAACTTTGCACCTCATAAGGTCACTATTGCTCCAAACAAGATGAAGCAAAGAGGTGAGGTTGCTGGAAAGCTGCCTGCTGTTATGCGTTTGTCTGAGAAAGAGGAAGCGGCACCCAGCGGCACGCAGGGGTGGCGAAAATGCAGAAGCACCGCTCAAAGGGCAGGCGGCGTGCCGGGGTGACGGCGAAAAGAGGAGCCTGGGAGGAAAGATGGAGAACAGTGCCACGGGGAGAAGATTCATCCAGTCCACACCGGGGCCTTCAGGTTAATTTTGGGGCCGGCTGGAGCCAACCTAACAAGCATCAAGTGTCAGAAGTAACTGTAAGATCTGAGTAAAGATATTATAGAGGTAACATCCAATACCTTTGTAAAGTAGTGGGCTCCTACTGAAGTCCATTAACACATTTTCCTAAAATTTCATACCTGATCACCATCTCTATCACAAAAGAGATCTTTATGCTGTCTGCCACAAGGCCACCCTAGAAACTGTAGACTGTTATGAAGTCTATTTTATTTTCCCAAAGGGATAATGCTACACTTTGGCATCAAGTGGTTCATGGAGGTAAAGGTAAAAAACACCGCCATTTATTGAATGCCCACAATGGGCCTTAGACATAATAGTTCCTTATCGCTTACCTTTGTGGAAACCTTGTAAAGCAGGAATATTAGTCCAGCCTTAAAGGTAAGAAAACTAGGTTTCAGAGCAGTTAAGTGCCTGTCCTCGGGTCTCACCTCAAAACCTCTAATACTTACCGTTACGCCACAGTGCCTCAACAATCTGACAAGAAACAAAGGTACCTCTGTAATCCACAGTCATTCCAAGTACCGTATATTTATGCTACGCTTTGAAGGATTTGCTTGAGGCGGTAAGAGATTTCAGAGATGATCTAGCTCATCATCATCACAATCAAAAAGTGAAGTCACTCAGTCGTGTCCGACTCTTTGTGATCCCATGGGCTGTAGCCTACCAGGCTCCTCCGTCCATGGAATTTTCCAGGCAAGAGTACTGGAGTGGGTTGCCATTTCCTTCTCCATCAAGTAAACTAAAAATAACAGACGCTAATAATGACTCTCCTAAATTCAGAAAGCAATGGAGGAGCCTAGCTGAGTACACACCTGGGGTCTTCTGATGAAATCTCACCAAGTCTCATTTCAGCTCCTCTTAATGCTAAGAAATGCTAGGAAGCTGTTGAATGGGAGAGTTGGGATTAGAACCTCTGACCTCAAAGCTTAATGCTCAGAGGGAGCTCTTTCTACCACACGACGGTGTGCCAAGACCACACCGTAAAAATTACAGCATCTCTTTTGTCATTTCTCAAACATATTTGTGTTGTAATACCCATTACTTAGACATCAATGCACAACGCTTACCTTTTTCGTTCAGAAAATTTAGAAGGAGCTTGGAAGGTGAGATGCCTTTCATGTAATAGTCAGCTCAGTTTAGATTTGTTGATTGACATATTGTCCACGTGGATCAATTACACTCTAGGGTCTTTGAAGAGAGCCAACTTCTAAACAAGTTCATGTTTCCATCTCTCTCCAAGGTATACATTTTCCCTGACCTGAATCTGCTCCTGAGGGGCCCTTACAATATCCCTCTTCTGGGATTTCTCACGGCACAATGGAGCCACTTTCTTTGGGGCATATTCCTTGCCTCGATAGGAGTATATACTTTCTCTTTTAAGAGGGAACCTGAACTTTTCACTTCTACAAAGTCCCACCATAAAGCAGGTCCTAAAAGGTGAGGAGTGAAAGCTGGACTTGTCAGTCTTTCCGCATCTTCACTTGTGTTAGCACGCTCGATGGCTAGCTTGACATCTCTTACTACTATCTGCGTTTGTAATGCAGATAGTGTCTGTAACATCCAGCAAGTACTGATCCTCCCACTGTGTGGAAGGCACTTGGCATTAACACCCAACCCGCGGCTTTCTCCCGTGACTTTCATAAGCCTGAGTGGCCTCATTGCAAAATCGATGACAAAACTGCTTCTCAGATTGCTGCTGCTGAGTTGCTCAGTCGAGTCCAACTCCTGTGGCCCTGTGGACGGTAGGCCACCAGACTCTGTCCGCGGGCTTTCTCAGGCAAGCATACTGGAGCGGACTGCCATTTCCTTCTCCAGGGCATCTTCCTGACCCAGGGATCGAACTCACGGCTCTTTACCTCTCCTGCACTGCGGGCAGATTCTTTACTGGGTGAGCCAGTGGGAAAGATTACTATTAGTTGTCATTTGTGTGTTACTGAGTGTTTTACATTGATAAAGACAAGGCTCTGTTGCATAGATTGGGTAAGCCTAGGAACCCTTCAAGAGTACTGGGGTGAAGGATGGAATTTTCCAATAAAAAACACAGCCATTTTGCAACTTCAAAAACACCATTGGCCAGCAGTTGCCCTTGGGAGTAGTTTGTCTGGCAAAGAATCCCTCATTTTCCCAGCATGACCTTAGGATGTAATTCGGTAATGAGATCATCTGGCAACCTTGAGCTTTAATACAGTGAAATTAAATAATTGAATTGGCTGTGGTTTTTAACCTATCCTTACTCTTCCAAGGTGGAATTTGGCCAAGATTATGAATAAATGCTTGAGCTTTCAAGACTCCCATTTTGTAATTATAATTTGAATAATGTTAAAAGACAACTCCCCTCAGTAGCACAGAGCATATTTTATGAACAAATGTAAATTCCTTTGTCACTTCTAAAGTCCCCTCTCCTGGCACAATTCAGACTCAACCTTTTCTATGATCATGGCAGACAGTCAACATTTCTCACCACTTGTTTTTAACTCATGACGCCTACACTGTATTCAGTATTTATTTTTCCCTGTGAAGATTGCTCTCTGTTTGTTAACTACTCTGTTTTTCAAACTATAACAGAAGCTTTGGGAAGAAAGGGCCAGGTTTGACTTTTCATTTGGATTTATTTCAATATCAAATTCAGGTCTGCCTGCATAACAGGAGCTCAGTCAGTAGCAGTTGGTTGGGTGACTGAAAAGTATCACGGGTTCAAGTTTAGGTATGTCACCAATTCTACTGTCTCCTTTTTAAGTCTCAGTGAAAAGTGTAGTGAAAGTGTTAGTCACTCAGTTGTATCCAACTCTTTGTGACCCCACGGACCCACCATGGAATTCTCCAGGCAAGAATACTGAGCTGAGTCCAGGGGATCTTCCAGACCCAGGGAGAGAACCTGGGTCTCCTGCATGGCAGGCTTGCCCTTTACTGTCTGAGCCTCCAGGGAAGACTTCAACGTCCCAGGGTTCGCCTCTGTTGGGCCTTCCCAGATGGCACTGGTGGTAAAGAAGCCGCCTGCCAAGGCAGGAGGCTCGGGTTTCATCCAGAGTCGGGAAGATCCCCTGGAGAAGGAAACGGCCCCCCACTCCAGTATTCTTGCCTGGGAAGTTCTATGGGCAGAGGAGCCTGGTGGACTGCGGTCCGTGGGGCTGCGAGAGTTGGACGTGCCTGGGCACACCACATGTTGCACATGTGCGCTGTATCTGTGTCCCACACGTGTAAATAAGCATTCCATCCCACATGCTCTGATTCCAAATACCTGCACAATTGCAAGTGGAATTTAATACAAGAGTGAAATGTCTTATCTAGTTAAGATATTGACCTCAAGATGCATTGATACAGCAGCTCCCAATAAAGAATTTTTTAGGTTTGACAACTCTTAGCTTTTCATCTCACCATTGAAATGTATCCTTTTGAACCCCTTCTTTAAAACGGATAAATCACAAAGAAGAAAATTGCTAGCTAATTTTCAATCTTATGGTGGTCAAGTTGACCTTTACTCAGGGCTCCCCAATCCTGCCTCAACACCCCTCTATACCCAGAATATCACCCTCACTCATCGTTCAGAAACTTACCAAAGTGCCATGTATCATTCAGCTGGTAATTAAGTCATGACACATACACAAAACCACAACCAATTCTTTTTTTCTGCATAACGATATCTCTTCAAAAATGTATGCAGGTGCAAGTATATGTACTTTGAAAACGAAAATGGAAACAAAGCTTAAGCTCTCAACAGACTTGCTAAACCTGATAATAATGAGCTTCTAAAAGAGCTCAACATTCAGAAAACTAAGATCATGGCATCTGGTCCCATCACCTCACGGGAAATAGATGGGGAGACAGTGGAAACAGTGTCAGACTTTAGTTTTTGGGGCTCCAAAATCACTGCAGATGGTGATTGCAGCCATGAAATTAAAAGACACTTACTCCTTGGAAGGAAAGTTATGACCAACCTAGACAGCATATTAAACAGCAGAGACATTACTTTGCCAACAAAGGTACATCTAGTCAAGGCTATGGTTTTCTCAGTGGTCATGTATGGATGTGAGAATTGGATGGTGAAGAAAGCCGAGCACCGAAAAATTGATGCTTTTGAACTGTGGTGTTGGAGAAGACTCTTGAGAGTCCCTTGGATCCAACCAGTCCATCCTAAAGGAGGTCAGTCCTGGGTGTTCATTGGAAGGACTGATGCTGAAGCTGAAACTCCAATACTTTGGCCACCTGATTCAAGGAACTGACTCATTGGAAAAGACCCTGATGCTGGGAGGGATTGAGGGCAGGAAGAGACGGGGACAACAGAGGATGAGATGGCTGGATGGCATCACCAACTCGATGGGCATGAGTTTGAGTAAACTCTGGGAGTTGGTGATGGACAGGGAGGCCTGGAGTGCCGCAATTCATGGGGTCACAAAGTCGGACACGACTGAGCGACTGAACTGAACTGAACTGAACTGAAAATAGTGAAAAGAGAGTGACACTATCTTCAGCAGCAGAAAAAACACCACTAAACAGATGCCATATTGGAACCCTCTCCTATAAAACACATAATCACTACCCTAAGAGTGTATTCATTTTCTTTCTGCTTACTCGTGTGGTAGAGTTGATTTAGCAATCAAGTGGGACAATGAACAACTAAATTAGACTATAATTCTCGGGAAAATGTTGGTGTAGATAACAAAATCCAAAATTCCTTTGCTAATCTAGACAGTCATTACTTGATGGCATTCTTGCTATGTGGAAGTTGGTGCTATCCTGTGCTGGGTGTTAGTCAAGATAGTACCTAAATTCTTCCCCTAAAACTAGTCTATGAGAAATAAATGAAAGTTGATTTTTGAACTAAAAATGATTCTACCCCCAACAAATCTCACCCCAGATCTGGGTGTTAGTTTGGCGATAGCAAACTTGAGCGATTTTACCTGCTCAAAAGACAACAGGGATGAGTCATTCTGGAGAAGGAGCGCTCAGTGTACAGCAAAGGCTTCTATGTATAAATTAATTTTGCTGCTAGACTATGTATCAGTCTGCATATTTCTAAGATACACAGAAGTTGTTCCTCTTTCTAAACCAAATGCTTCCACCCCACAATTTTCCAAGGCAGTGATATTTCATGAAGTCTTTCTAAGCATCTGTCTTTATTCATTCCACTTTTTTTTTCTTTTTAGTGAGGTATAGTTTATTTACAATATTATACTAGTTTCAGATGTACAACATGGTGATTCAAAGTTTTTGTAGATTATACTCCATTTAAAGTCATAATAAAACATTGGCCATACCCCGTGTGCTGGGCAATATATCCTTGCAGTTTATTTTATGCAAAGCAATTTGTACTTTGGGAACCACTGATTTGTTCTCTGTGTCTGTTATTCTGCTTCTGTTTTGTTATATTCACTTGTTGGCTCTATTTTTTAGATTCCATATATAAGTGATAAATCACTGCATTCTTCTTTCTCTGTCAGTCACTCCATTTTCCTAATTATCTTGATGAACATAACACTTGTCAGAGCCCTGTGAAACATAAATTAGAGGACCAACAAAGATTCTATATAGTATTTATAATATGAAATCTTACACATATCTCTTACGTTAAAATATTAATTTGTTTCCGTCTCCCTTACAGAGATGTCCTGTAAAATATTACTGTGGTCATACTCTAAGTGCCCCCCCCAATGAGTCATAACCTTGTGTAATACCTTCCCTTAAGTACAGAAACAACCTGTGACTTCGTTCAAACCAACAGAATATGGCAAAGGTGAAGGGATTTTGCAGATGTGATGAAGGTCCCTAATAAGTTGACCTGGAGTTAGTCAAGGATATCCTGAGTGGGTCTGACCTAATCAGGAAAACCCTTTAAGAGAGAGTCTGAGCCTTCCTTGAAGCCAGAGACTTGAAGCAGCCAAGATCGTGTGTGTGTGTGTGTGTGTGTGTGTGTGTGTGTGTGTGTTTTCTTGGCTTTGATAAAGTAAGCTACCATGAATTTGGCCAACAACTTCAGGGAGCTTAAAAGTAGCATGCATGCATGCTTAGTTGCTCAGCCATGTCTGATTCTTTGCGACCCCATGGACTGTAGCCCACCAGGCTCCTCTGTCCATGGGATTCTCCAGGCAAGGACATGCCATGCCCTCCTCCAGGGGCTCTTCCTGACCCAGGGACTGAACCCACATCTCTATGTCTCCTACATTGGCAGCTGGGTTCTTTACCACAAACGCCACCTGGGAAGCCCATTAAGTGCCCACTGTCTGGGGAATGATCACCCAGCTTGCAAAATTCTTGAAGGCAGGCGCCTCACCTTTCCTCCTGAGCGGATGCCTTAGAGCGCGTTCACCGTAGGTAAGTCACAGTGAAGAATGGATGCCTTCATCCACTCGCCCATCCTCAGAGGACGACTGACAGTGATGGCTGGTTCCTAAACCCACTAACAGTCCAGAACTCTGACAGTGATGGCTGGTTCCTAAACCCACTAACAGTCCAGAACTCTCTGTAGCTTCGTATGAATAAAATGAACAACAGTAAGTGGGCAAGGGTTGGGCCTCCAGGTGACCAGCACATCCAGAAAGGTATGCTGCCTGATACGGAGAGGTTTCCAGCCCGAGAACCCTGATGAGTCACTTCCTTCATGTGATCAGCTGTCGGTGCTTTGTCTGCCTTACTGCTGTGTCCCGGGTCAGGGAGGGGGCGGGTGACTCAACAAGCAGAAACGTGCCTCCTGGGTGGACATGAAGAGTGGCCCTGCTCATGCTGCAGGGGCTTCAGAGAGTGCGCTTCCTTTAGGGAGCCTGAGGGAGACAGATCGTTCCTGGACAGGCTGATGGTGAGACCCTGCAGAAGCGTGAGTCCACAGATGCCATCTGCCAACCAAGCAACTTCCCAAATCACAAAAGATCATTCACAAGGAGACTTCACTTCGTTCAACAAACCCTGGCTATGGGCTTCCCAGGTGGTGCTAGTGATAAAGAACCCACCTGCCAGTGAAGGAAACGTAAAGACAGGCATTCCGTCCCTGGGTGAGGAAGATCCCCTGGAGGAGGGCATGGCAACCCCCTCCAGAATCCTTGCCCAGAGAATCCCGTGGATGGAGGATCCTGGAGGCTACAGCCCGTGGGTCACAAAGAGTCGGACATGACTAAAATGACTTAGCATGCATGCACAGCAATTTGAGCAGATACTGTGTGTGTGTATGTGGGGAACAAGGGCACAAGGCCAGTTCAGTTGTCGCTCAGTTGTGTCCGACTCTGTCAGAGGAGGAGGTTATGAAATGGACAAGGTGACGTCTTAGCCCTCACTGACCTCACAGTCTAGAAGGAGGAATGCTATGAAGTCGTCTCATGGACAACAATTTCTGAGTATCTGTTATGCTTCAGACACTGTATTCGGCACTTAGCCTCATTACCTCAGGACAATTCAAGGTCCAAAAGTTATGAGAGTTTAAAGAGTTTTTGAAGGTGTCCTGAGCAAGAGCCATTGAAACAGGTCCTTTGAATAGGTACAATTTCAACAGGATGAATAGGTGAAAGCAATCGAGGGACAGAGGGTGTACTAGTCAAAGTCCAAATCAGAAGCTGTGCTTCAGGAACGTGGAGGTCGCCGTGTGCTCAGCAGATCCTGCTTCCTGAGATGTCAGGCAGTCGCAGTACCTTCCTATCTCCTCTCTCTCCCTGGTCCCGCCTACAAATACATTTTCATAAAACCAATACAGGTCTCCCTTGCTTTTTGAAAAGTTGCTCTGCACCACTTTGCTTTCATAAAAGATCTGCATCGGTACCTGTTTTTGAAAGAAATCTGAAAAGGAGTTTTACTTTTATGAAAAAAAGATCAGGGAGAAACAATACTGTTTACAGTTTGTTTTGCAGTGAATTGTAGAGGTAAGCAGGCTTCCCTTGTGGCTCAAATGGTAAAGAATCTGCCTCCATGCAGGAGACCCAGGGTTCAATCCTTGTGTCGGGAAGATCCCCATGGAGAAGGGCATGGCAACCCACTCCAGTATTCTTGCCTGGAGAATGCCATGGACAAGAAGCCTGGCGGGCTACAGCCCACGGGGTCGCAAAGAGTCGGACACGACTGAGCGACTGAACTGAACTGAGTACATAGAGAAATACGGCATGTGCTGTGCTGCTATGCGCACTCAGGCGTGTCCGACTCTGCGACCCCATGGACTGCAACACGCCTCCCTGTCCACCACCAACTCCCGGAGTTTACCCAAACCCCTGTCCATTGAGTCGGTGATGCCATCCAACCATCTCATCCTCTGTTGTCCCTTTCTTGTCCTGCCCTCAATCTTTCCCAGCATCAGGGTCTTTTCAAATGAGTCAGCTCTTCGCATCAGGTGGCCAAAGTACTGGAGTTTCAGCTTCAGCATCAGACCTTCCAATGAACACCCAGGACTGATCTCCTTTAGGATGGATTGGTTGAATCTCCTTGCAGTCCAAGGGACTCTCAAGAGTCTTCTCCAATACCATAGTTCAAAAGCATCAATTCTTCAGCGCTCACCTTTCTTTATAGTCCAGCTCTCACATCCATACACGACCACTGGAAAAACCATAGCCTTGACTAGATGGACCTTTGTTGGCAAAGTAATGTCTCTGCTTTTTAATATGCTGTCTAGGTTGGTCATAGCTTTTCTTCCAAAGAGCAAGCGTCTTTTAATTTCATGGCTGCAGTCACCATCTGCAGTGATTTTAGAGCCCCCCAAAATAAAGTCTCTCACTGTTTCCATTGTTTCCCCATCTATTTGCCATGAAGTGATAAGACCAGATGCCATGATCTTTGTTTTCTGAATGTAGAGTTTTAAGACATTTCTTATGTACTTCTGGTCATCAAATATGTGAAGAATTTTCCTCATACCCAGCAACTTTCAACATGAGCTGAATGTCTTAAAATTCAATTCTGACACTGGAGACAGCATCAGATCCCACAAATTAGGGGCTCAGTCCCACAAGACTGCCTTCCTGCCCACCCCCACACACACCCTCCTCAGATGCCAGTCACAAGCCTGGGATGTTACCTGTGCTTCTGGCTATAGATCAGAGTTTACAATGACTACCCCCTCCAAGGTTCAATTAATTTGCAAAGCAGCTCACAGGACTCAGAAAAACATTTAATTCATTTCCATCAGTTTACTGTAACAGGTTTGGATAAAGGATACAGCTGAACATCCGAACAGACAAAGTGCACAGGGCAGGGTGTGTGGGAATAAAGGGTAGGGTGTGTGGGAACGGGCGTGGAGGTCCCGTGCCCCGCCGTAGCCCACCACCCTCCCAGCACCTCCACGTGCTCACCAACCCAGAAGCTCTCTGAAGCCCATACTTAGGGGATTTTTACGGATGATTCACCATATCACATGGGTACGGGCAATCATTAACTCCACCTTCAGCCCTTCTGCCTTCTTAAGAGAATGGCAGGTGGGGTTGAAAAATCCCAAGTGTCAAATCATGGCTTGTACTTCCTGGTGACCAATCTTCATCCAGGAGCCTACCCAGGGTCACCTCATTGGAACAAAAGACATTTCAATCACCCAGGAAACCCCAGAGGTTCAGGAGCTCTGAGTCAGGAGCCAAGGGCACAGTTCAGTATGTATTTTCTATTTATCTCACACACGTAAAAGGGGAAAAGTTTCTATTCCACTAGAAGGTAAGCTCCAAAGAGCAGGACTTTTTAAGGAAACACTTTATCTTAAAATAATATTTACAAGAGAGTTGTAAAAAATAAAGAGAATTCCCATATATGCTGCACTCTATAGCTCCTACTGTTAACATCTTAAACAACCATGGTATATTTATCAAAACTAAGAAATTAGCATTATTATAATACTATTAGCTAAAAAACAGATTTTTATCAGTTTTCCCACTGTCTTTTTCGATTTCAGAATTCAATCCAGAACCCCATATTGCATTTAGTTGCCAGTCTCCTGAGTCTCACTTCCCAGGTGGTTCAGAGCTAAAGCACCCATCTACCAATGCAGGAGCCACAGGAGACTTAGATTTGATCCTTGGGTTGGGGAGATCCCCTGGAGGAGGAAATGGAAACCCACTCCAGCATTCTTGCCTGGAAAATCCCATGGACAGAGGAGCCTGGTGGACTACTGTCCTTGAGGTTGCAAAGATTCAGACATGACTGAACGGCTGAGCATGCACACACAGACACAATCCTAAAATCTGTGATGAGTTTCTCAGTCTTTCCTTATTTTTTAAGACTTTCACATTTTTGAATCACACAGTCAGGTATTTTGTAGTTTTAAAAAAAAAAAAAAACCAAAACTTTAATTTGTGTTTTTATGGTACTTTCTCATGATGAGACTGAATTTTTAAAATATCATAGGTGACACTTCTCATTGCACATTAGGGAGTACATGGTATCAACATGATTTATTACTGTATAGGTTATAAAAGAGAAATTACTGACTCTTTGGTTCATATCCAGCACTTAAAACAGCCTGGGACATAGTGGTGCTCAATTGTGGTACTCTAATAAATTCTCTTTTAATTATTACATGTCTGTGCCTTCCACTAAATTGTAAGATGTAAGATCCTAAATGGCAAAAACCACATCTTATTCATATTCATAGGTTCCTAAAGCGTAGTAGACTTGTCTCTAGTGGGAGTTTGGTAAACATTTAGGGATTGAATTGAAAGGTAAATTGGAGTTTGGTTGTATCTTCAGGCAAAACCAAGCTTGAAAGTCATTAAGGAACCAGAGATTGTCCTAAGCAGCTCAGTTAAATAGTTTAATATTTACTAAATGTCTAGCATGTGCTGTCATTCTAAGGACTGGATTCGCTATAGTACTTTATCAGGAACTGGAAGGGGACAGAAAGGTGGGAAGAACTGGTAGATGCAGGCAGAGAGAGGTCTTCAGCTTTGAGCCTGGATGATGGAGAGCTGGTGACATTTATTCTGAAGCACAAACAGAAATAGAAGTTTGGAGTATACGATAATTAATTTGACTTTTACTGTGTTGGATTTTTCCTGTGGGAAAATCCCATGGCTTTTGGAGCTCTCTGGGAGGTAGCTGTCAGTGATGGACAGAGGACAGGGCAGGCCTAGAGATTTAAATTTGAAGCCATTTTCATTCTATTGCATCTAGAACCCAGCAAGGAGATAAGATGCGCAAAGCTTGAGGAGTGAAAGAGAAGAGGGTGTCAGACTCTGAGGGAACTCCGCCCGTAAGAGTGAGGAGGGGAGGAAGTAGAGAGGATAAAGGACATCAGGACGCTACCCAGAAGAGATTTCAAGAACTGGGTAGTTGCCAATACTAAATACGACGCAGGAGGGAAGTTCTTTATTTAGGAGACGCCAGATGTTCACAAAGAATTAGGGAATGAGTGGGAAAGAAAACATTGGAGTGATTAAACATCTTTCGCTTTCCTTTGAGAAACTAGAAAAGGAAGGGTAAAAAAAGAAAGAACCGTGACTGCAAACAACAGAATGCTGGGGAAAGGTCCTATTTTAGTTCTGCCACTAATCTCTGACTTTCATCGTCCCACATAAAGCACTTAGCGGCTCAAGCCATTAACCTTCCCTGTCACAATAACTGGAATAAATAATATCTGATCTGACCGTTTCAGGGCTTCCCAGGTGGCACTAGAGGTAAAGAGCATGACTCCCAATGCAGGAGACATAAGAGACGTGGGTTCAATCCCTGGGTTAGGAAGAGCCCCTGGAGGAGGGCACGGCAACCCACTCCAGTGTTCTTGCCTGGAGAATCCCATGGACAGAGGAGCCCGGTGGGCTACAGTTCATAAGATCACAAAGAGTCAGACACGACTGAAGCAACTCAGCAGCAGCAGTTTCACAGGATTTGTTCAGATGCCACATCCCCACCAATCTACTGGAAACTCCTTGAAAGGAGGGCCTGACATAATTTTCATTAAAATTCTCAGGGCTTTGTCGAGCCATGACAGCAACCATTTGGGAAAATGCCTGTTGGATGAAATGTAAAGTGTGAGCAATAATAAGCGCTAACACATCCTGAGATCTTCCTGTTCACTCATTACTGTGCAATGTGCCTAGTCACGCAGCACTAGCATTGTCCACAATCCTGAGATAGGTACCATAATTATCCCATTTTACAGAGGAGCAAATGGTAACCATGACACCACCTTATAACAGAAAGCAAAAAGGAACTAAAGTGCCTCTTGATCAAAGTTAAATTAGAGTGAAAAAGCTGACTTTAAACTCAACATTCACAAAACTAAATCATGGGATCTGGTCCCATCACTTCATGGCAACTAAATGGGGAAACAGTGGAAACAATGACAGACTTTATTTGGGGAGGCTCCAAAATCACTACAGATGGTGACAACAGCCATGTACTTAAAAGACGCTTGCTCTTTGGAAGAAAAGCTATGACCAAGCTAGACAGCATATTAAAAAGCAGAGACATTACCTTGCCAACAAAGGTCCATCTAGTCAAAGCTATGGTTTTGCCAGTAGTCATCCATGGGTGAGAGTTGGACTATAAAGAAAGCTGAGCACCAAAGAATTGATGCTTCTCAACTGTGCTGTTGGAGAGACTCTCGAGAGTCCCTTGGACAGCAAGGAGATCCAACCAGTCCATCCTAAAGGAAATCAGTCCTGACTGTTCATTGAAGGACTGATGCTGAAGCTGAAACTCCAATACTTTGACCACCTGATGCTAAGAACTGGCTCATTGGAAAAGGCCCTGATGCTGGGAAAGATTGAAGGTGGGAGAAGGGGATGACAGAGGATGAGATGATTGGATGGCATCAACGACTCGATGGACACGAGTTTAAGTAAACTCCAGGACTTGGTGATAGACAGGGAGGCCTGGCGTGCTGCGGTTCATGGGGTCGCAAAGAGTTGGACACAACTGAGCGACTTAACTGAACTGGTAAGCGGCCCAAAGCCCCAACCAGTGGGTCTTGGAGCTCGGATGATAGAGCGACAGGGCACGACCCACGCTCAGTCGCGTGAGAGGCGCCAGAACCAGTAGGTCATCTCAAAGACCATGACAGCCGCAAAATGAAGAAGCAGGAACAGTCGTCCATCCCCAGCAGTCCCACTGGCGCGGCGGAGCTGTAGTGCGCCTGTGCGCAAGCTGACTTCCGCCAGGCCTCAGCGGGGTTCAGGGATCCACGTCCCGGCCTCGCGAGGCCCAGGGCTAAGGCGAGACCGCGACAGGCGGGGACGGGGTGGGGCGCGTGCTGATGACGAAAGCGGAAGTCCTGTGGCAGACGCAGGACGCTAGGCCGGCGCTGGGGGCTGGGATCGCGGAAGCTCCGTGGGGAGGGTCGGGCGCAGTCTGAGTGCCGGGTGGTTTCCGAACAGGTTCCCGAGGGAGGCAGCCGCGAGGTTCCAAGCCGCCGGCCTGCGTGCGTTCGGGCCGCTCCAGGTGTGAGTCGACGTCGCCCTGTGGCCTGCCTCCGCCCCCGGCCCTCCCCGGGGAGCCGCCTCGGGTCTCCGCCATGGCGTCCACCCCGACCAACCTGCAGGTATCCCCGGCTCCCGCCCCGGAGCGCGGCGCGGGAGGGTGGGGAGCGGGGAGGGCGGCCGCGGCCGCGCCCCTCGCGGGGCGGAGAGGGCGGTGCCCGCGCCCCGAGCCTGGGGGGAGAGGCCGGCTTTCCGCCTGCTCCCGTGCTCGCTGGAGCCCCCTGCGCGGTAGGACTCCTGATTTTTGTTGAGGCTTTTCTGCCGTGTATATGTGTGGTGTTTTTCCCTTTTCAAACCAGCCGAGTTTGAACCGAACTGGTTGAAGCTTGAAGGAGAGGCATAGACCCCAATCGGTGTAAGGGAGAGAGGAAAGAACGGAATGCATGCAAAGCACTGCTCTGGATCAGATGAAAATAGGAAGATTGGAGTCCTCTCCTGGTTCCTCAAGCTGCTGTAGCAAAACCTTTCTTTCGAGCTGTCAGATGAGTAGAATCGTGAGCTCAGAATCTGAGGAATCCGTGAATTCCTGGAGTTCTGCGTTCAAGTGCGCCCTGATGGCTCCCCAAGTGTGGCATGTAAATAAGATCATGGAGTAGGCTTCAGCTCCTTTGTTAATTCACCTTTCCACCCCTACCGCAGTGAGTTCCGTGTTTTATTCATAAAGCAAATGATCCTAATATTTTAGACAGTTGTTCAACTTCTGTGGAATGGAATTCTTTGAGATGAGACATTTTTTAAACAGTGCCTCCCATCCTTCAAACGGATCTAGGACTTAAGTGGGGTTTCAGTTCAGTTGCTCAGTTGTATCCGACTCTGTGTGACCCCATGGACTGCAGCACGCCAGGCCTCCTTGTCCATCACCAACTATCAGAGTTTAGTCAAACTCGTGTCCATTGAGTTGGTGATACCATCCAACCATGTCATCCTTTGTCGTCCCCTTCCCCTCTCTCCTTTGATCTTTCCCAGCATTAGGGTCTTTTCCAGTGAGTTGGCTCTTCACATCAGGTGGTCAAAGTACTGAAGTTTCATCTTCAACATCAGTCCTTCCAATGAATATTCAGGACTGACTGCCTTAGGATGGACCGGTTGGATCTCCTTGCAGTCTAAGGGACTCTAAAGAGTCTTCTCCAACACCACAATTGACAAGCATCAACATTTCCATGCTCAGCTTTCTTTATAGTCCAACTATCACATCCATACATGACTACTGGAAAAACCATAGCTTTGACTAGACAGACCTTTGTTGGCAAAGTAATGTCTCTGCTTTTTAATATGCTGTCTAGGTTGGTCATAACTTTTATTCCAAGGATCAAGCATCTTTTTCAAGCATCTTTTCAAGGACCCATAATTTTATGGATGCAGTCACCATCTGCAGTGATTTGGAGCCCCCAAAAAAGTCTCTCACTGTTTCCATTGTTTCCCAATCTAGTTGCCATGTAGTGATGGGACTGGATGCCATGATCTTAGTTTTCTGAATGTTGAGCTTTAAGCCAAATTTTTCACTCTCCTCTTTGACTTTCATCAAGAGGCTCCTTAGTTCCTCTTCACTTTCTGCCATAAGTGTGGTGTCATCTGCATATCTGAGGTTATTGATATTTCTCCCAGCAATCTTAATTCCAGCTTGTGCTTCACCCAGCCTGGCATTTTGCATGATGTACTCTGATTGTAAGTTAAATAAGCGGGGCGATAATATACAGCCCTGACATACTCCTTTCCCAATTTGGAACCAGTCCATTGTTCCCTGTCCAGTTCTAAGTGGAGTTTAGAATGTGACTTAACCTGGAGGGTGGCAGTCCACTAGGTAAGTTTAGGACAAAAGAGTGGTATGAATACCTATATTGAATCCTCCTCTTGGTTTAACAATTGAAAAGGCATCTATTGAGTACAGGCACCTAGGATAATTAGCAGAGGATCTACTTAGCCCAGAATAGTTGATCCTGAAGAAAGATCACTGAAAGTAGACCAATTTAAATCGAAATCAAATTTTCACCTGAAAGAGGGTGAAGTGCTTGCTTGGGACTTTTATATTGAAAATCAACCAAAAAGATTATGAAAGTAGATGTTTTGTTTCACAAAATATAATTGCAACTGTGACTTACTTCTTAGAGAATGTCATGTGTTGATTCTTATATGTGTATTTTTTTCAAAAAGATTTCCTTAAACTAAGATGCAACAATAATATAACCCCATTCAGAAGGAGTCTTTTTGGTAAATGTACTTGGAAAAAGTATTGGTCATTTGATAAAAGTATTGTTCCCTTGAGTATCAAAGGTGGTTTCTTTTGAAGTGCCCATCTTGTCTTCATCCTTGGTTTGTCAGTTAACTGCATAGTTTTATTCCACCATCTGTAAAAAGTGTTTTTTATTGAAGTTTCATTGATTTACAGTTTATACTAGTTTCAGTTGTACAGCATAGTGATTCCGTTTTTCTACAGATTATACACCACTAAAAGTATTTACAAGATGATGACCATGATTTCCTGTGCCCATCTGTTTCCTTGTTGCTCATCCTCCTTATGCATAGTCCACCAGCTTTTCATTTGCCAAGAATCTGCATGTGATTTGGGCTTTCTACAATGTAATTTTCATCTACTTATCCATGTTTTTTCTTCTGCAAGATTGCAGTTTCATTCTATAATTGTTTGCATTATATTGGAGTTGGACTGTGAATGTTCTTCAGTGAATCGGTTTGAGATTGACCTGTCTTAAAGGCATAGTTGCTAGTAAACAGGAAGAGAGAATGAGTTATATTTTTATCAGTGGTTGGGTCAGGTGCACTTTCTCATTCAACCTTTTCAACCTGCTAATGTAGGAAATTTGGGTGAAGAATATTCAACTAACAGATAACTTTCCAACCAAACAAGGCCAAAATCCCCATAGCCAGATGCTTATAATCAAATGGAGGAATGCAGATAACTAAAAATCAAAATAAAATAATGTAATGATGCTCTAGTGAGGGAGGGCAGAAAGGAAGGGCTTGTGTAACTCTTCAAGGATAAATGAGAATTGTTCCACAGAGGAGGTGATGGTGAGCTTAGATAAAGTGAAATACTGACACTGATTGTATGCCTGGTGTTTGGTGTGATCTCATTTAGTCCTCAGAACAGCTCTTCAAGGAGAGTATTACTTCAGTTTCTCAAATATAAGAATCCAAAGCTTATTAAGGGTGTGATTTACCCAGACATACAGTTAATTTGTTGAAGGTAGTTTTGAATTCAGGCCTATCTGCTTATATGTTGGTGCGTTTTCACGATAAAATCATGCCTTCTTGAACAGGAGGGTAGGATGCATTCCAGGTAGAGAAAAGCAACTTATGCTTCAGTCTAGAAGTGTAATAGACCTTGGAGAGAGTCGGGAGAAACTGCAAGTTCATTGTGCATAGAACTCAACATTTCCTCAGTCTGGAATGTTTGTTTGTTTTTAAGAGTGTCTATATGTTGGGGTATCATAAAAGAAATATATCATCCTTGATTTCCAAGGGCTTATATTCTGATGTGAAAACAGACATATAAAGTGACCGTTGGGTTATTTTGTGACCTTTGGAAGGATGTGCAGGGGGCAGTGGGAATTTAGAGGACACGTGGCTAGATCTCTTGGGCTTGCTGGGGAGGGCTTACAGCAGGAGGAGCACAGGGACTGTGCTGAGTCCTGGAGAAGCTGGAGTTTTACAGGGAGACACTGGGGCCCAGGATTCCAGGTGGACCGCAGGCTGAACATGCAGGTGCGGAGTCTGAGCCGTCTGGGTTGTCCCAGTAGTTTGGCGTGATGGGAATGGAGTGTGCCGGGGAGAGGTCGAGCCTAGGAGGCCACATCCCCAGCAGCAGTGCGCACGCACAGGTGATTGGCCCCATCCTGCTCCACATGGGGAGTCAGAGAAGGCAGGAAGCTCCAGTCTTTGTTCTAGAACAAAACCATTGTGTGTGCACAGGGGCAGCTTGATGGGAGGCAGGCCTGGAAGCCCCGAAACAGTTAGGAGGCAGGTTCTGTCTCTGCGATGGGCGGTGGCGGAGGTCAGGGTGGTGCAGTAGCTGTGAGGATAGAGGCAGGGTTCGTGAGAGACAGACGGACAAGGAAGGGGAGTTGGGCGAGGATCTCCATTTAAAAAGTGAGCTTTCTCCCAGATTCCTTGTTGGGTGTCTGAGTTGGTTGGTTCTGGGATTACAGGAAGAGAGGGGCAGCTTTGGGGCCGGAGGGGTCCTGAACTTTTGGGGCTTGAAATGCTTGAGGGGACAGTTGGGTGGAAATGTCCATTGAGCAGTAGGGTTCGTGTATATAGAACTTAGACTGGGTGGGGATAAGGATTTGGGGGTTCCTAGCACACAGATGGTAGCAGAGGTGGGGGCATCTTGGAGTTTGTGGAATGAGGGGAACAGGGACCAAGGCACAAACTGAGTGGAATAGCAGCTTTAGGAGAGAGAAGAGGGAGCCCGGGAAAGAGTGGTGACGTGGCCGAGAGTAACACCTGGGGAGGACAGAGGAGGCCGAGCCACGGGTCTGTCTGCTGAGGGCTGGTGCTCACCTGGTCACCGGAACCCGCAGAGTGGGAGCAGGAAGACGACTGGGGGAGGAATCGGGAAACCGAGAGGGATGCAGGTTCTCCTTGGGACGTGGCTGTGGAGGTGAAGAGACAGGTAAGTTGTTAGTTACATGGAAACCTTAGAATTAGGAAGAGGTGGTGTGTTTTGTTGGTGTTTTGTAGCTGCGGGTCTAAGGTAGGACTTCCATACATTTTTATGCTAAGGATTGCTCCCTCAAAAAGGGAAAAGTTAGGTTGAGAAGAACAGTTGCGCTGATATAATTGAGGGGAGTAACTGTCAGAGGATGAAGCGGGGCAGGTTCCAGACCACTGGGGAAAAATTAGTCTTGAAAGACGGGTGCTGGGCCGTCCTTCCTCTTGAGACGGGTGGTTCTGGAATTTGCCCAGTGCCCCAGGGTTTCCTCGCATGCCCGTGTCCTGTGGGCTCCTAACCTGAGAAGGACAGTCCCAGGAGTTCCTGGCCTCCCAGCGTCCAGTCAGCTTCGTGCCAGCCTCTGTGCTAGACTCCAGAATATAAAAGAGCCATTACGACAGACTCATGAATCTTATATTCTGGTAGGACAGGACAGGCTAAAACCAAACCCACCTGCACAGAAACAGCAGCTAGAAGCATTTTTAACAGAAGAGTGATGTATTTTCAAATTGAATTAATTTGGGAATCATCAGCCTAAAGATAATCAGTTTTAATCATTAAGAACAGCTCACCTAGGGAGGTAGTAAGCAGAAGCTCCACCCAAGCCCAGAGGAACCTGAATATCTTTCAGTGTCGGTTACAAGAAGAAGAATCTGCAAAGGAAACTGAGCAGGATCTGTCAGAGAGGTGGGAGGATGGTGTAATATTCTTTTGTAAAACATCTTCGAGGGATCACGGTGAAGACAGGGCGGGCCTTTGGATCTGGCATCACAGAGAACCTTGACATGAGCAGTTTTAGCAATAAGATAAGGGGCAGGAGCCAAGGCCGATAGCTGACGGGTACGTAGAAAAGAGGGACTGCAGAGAGTAGAGGCTGCTTTGGTGAAGTTTGGGTTCTAAACAGTAGCAGAGAGACAACCAGGCTGAAGCAGGTGTTAGCATCAGGGCTCTCTGAAAGTGAAGTCGCTCAGTCGTGTCCGACTCTTTGCTACCTCATGGACTGTAGCCCACCAGGCTGCTCCATCCATGAATTTTCCAGGCAAGAATACTGGAGTGGGTTGCCATGGAGGGTTGATTGCAGGCACACAGAAATATCTGGTGGAGAGAAGTTGTCACAGATGACAGAGGTGGAAGCCCCCGTCCTGGTGCAGGTTCTCTGTATGGAAGGAGGTGGTCAGTGAGTGAGTGTGCCGGGTGTGATGGAATAAGTCCAGAGCAGGTGGAGAGCTAAGGGCGAGGATGGGGCGCAGCCTTTTAAACAGGGAATCAGCCTTTGAATGGAGCCTCCCTGAGGATGGGCTTCCCTGGTGGCTCAGCTGGTAAAGAGTCCGCCTGCGATGCGGGAGACCTGGGTTTGATCCCTGGGTTGGGAAGATCCCCTAGAGAAGGGACAGGCTGCCCACTCCAGTATTCTGGCCTGGAGAATTCCATGGCCTGTATAGTCCATGGGGTCTCAAAGAGTCAGACACAATTGAGCGACTTGCACTTTCTCTGAGAACTGATATTTGAACTATGATCGGAGAGAAGAGCATCCTTAGCAGATGGACCTGGGTGCCCGGGGACCACAGGGTTTCAGTTGAGACCCAGACAGAGCCAGGCCCGCTTAGATCACACCCGGGCACTGGGGAATGACTGTCTGCAGGGGGAACCGTCAAAGGGTGCCCCACCCTGCTGCTGTGTGGACTTGAGAGGCTGACCGCCAGGAGGAGGCTAGGCAGGAAGTTTGACAACAGCTAGAGGAGACCTAGGGTGGCGGCGATCGTAACGCATAATGTAACGCAAAGCGCAGGTGAGAAACAAAGGCGTGGCCTCAAACCCTCATCTTTGATTAGAGGTGAAATGCTTGCCGGCCAGTGTGGCAGCTACCTGTGGCAATCTACATGTCATTTAAATAAAATGTAAAACTCACTTTTCAGTCACACTAGCCAAAAGTTTCAAGAGCTATGTGCTCCTGTACTGGACGGTGCAAATACAGAGGTGTCCCTCATCAGAAAAAGTTACCATGTATGGAACTAGTTTATTAAGTACGGACTATACAGGTTTAAACTGGTGTCATTTTGGTTCCTAAAAGAGGGCTGACTGATGCGTCCACACTTTATATCCTGCTGGGCTGACCACTTGCAAATTAAGCTTTGAGTTCAACAATTTGAACTTTGAAGCATGTAGTGCTATGTTTGATCAACTCTAAAACACACCATTTATTTTTCTTCCCTCCTGCTACAGCAGCTGGAAGGCCTATTCCTCCCATTTATCCCATTTATATGCAGTCCATGAGCAACTGCTTCCAAATATACTATTTATAGCATATGATTCGTTTTTGTATTATATGAATAATTTCTTAATTGTGTGCTTATTTTTGGTATAGCATGACCATGATTACTTTTTCCTGCTGGCTCTTATTTCTGTTGAATACAGTTTTACTACCTAAATTAATCCAGGCAGAATGTTTCAGTGACCATGCTTGTTCTTTATTTGTATGTGTGTGCATATTTTAGAATATTAAAGATCGCTTTCTTAGTGAAAATCTTACTCTGAGATGATCATAGACCCACATGCAGTTGTGAGGAGTAATAGAGCCTGTGCAGCCGTCCCCCTGTCGCTCCCAGTGGCAGCACCTCGTGTGGAGGAGTGTCACGACCCGGATGTTGATCTTGGTACATGCCCTGTGTTACTCAGATTTCCCCAGTTTTCCTTTGTCTGTCTGTCTGTCAGAGTTCTGTCACACAAGTTAATTCTTGAATGCCCCCCACAGTCGTGACACAGAAGAGTTCTGTCCACAGGGGTCTCTCTTGCTGCCCTTTTATAACCACAGTCCCTTCTGTTTCCCTCCCCCTGCACCCCTATCTCCTGATGATGCTTACCTGTTCTTTACCTCTGGCTTTTGTCATTTGAGGTTATATGAATGGAATTGTGCAGTAGGTAACCTTTCAGGATTGGTTCTTTTCACTTAGCATACTTCTGAGGTTCATCCAAGCTGTGTATATCAGTAGTTCATTCCTTTTTTACTGAATAGTATTCCCTGCTGTGGGCGTACCAGAGTTTAGCCATGCAGCCTTTAAAGGACATCAGAATGTTCAAGTACAGTTTTTTGTGTTAACATAGTCTCTTCTCTGGGATAAACACCCAAAAGTGCAGTTTCTGGTTCATATGGTAGTTACCTATTTAGATTTGTTAAAAAAAAACAAACAAAAACCCTGTTT
This sequence comes from Cervus canadensis, assembly GCF_019320065.1. Lineage (NCBI taxonomy): Eukaryota > Metazoa > Chordata > Mammalia > Artiodactyla > Cervidae > Cervus > Cervus canadensis. The sequence goes on along the minus strand of NC_057408.1, from coordinate 16,772,964 downwards.
CCCAGAATAACTACCATTTTACGTCCCAGCAGTATTAGTGATTCAGCTCTCTGCATCCTCATTACCATCGGGTGGTGTCACCGTTTTTTATTCTAGCCACGCTGACCCGTGTTCTGTGATGTCTCCCTGTGGCGTTTACTTTGCATTTCCCTAACGGCTAGTGGTGTTGAGCGTCTTTTCATGCTTACTTGCCATCTGTGTATCCTCTTTGGTGAAATGTCTATTTATGTCTTTAGCTTATTTTCTACTTCAGTTGTTTTTAAACTGTTGGTTTCTGAGAGTTCTTTCTGTATTCTAAGTACTAGTCCTTTCCCTAATATGTGGTTTGCAAACATCTCCCAGTCTGTAACTAGTCTTTTCATCCTTTTAGTAGGATATTTTGGAAACCAAGGGTTTTTGACGAGGCGCAGTTTATCATTTCTCCCCCACTTTGAGGTGTAATTGATCCATGATATATTAGTGTTGGGTGTGCAGCGTGGTTCACTATTTGTATACGCTGTGAGACGATGCCCACAGTAAGCTTAGTTAACATCTGTCAGCACGCAGAGTTGCAGAATTTTTTCCTTGTGGTAAGAGTTATATGGTAATAACCATTTGGATGGGTGTGAGGTGACATTTCATTGTTTTGATCTGCATTTCCCTGACGGTGCTCTTGAGCCCCTTTTCATCTACCTGTTGGCCATCTGTGTGTCTTCTTTGGAAGAATGTTTGTTCAGATCCTCTGCCTGTTTTTTTGAGCAGGTTGTTTTGATTTTTGCTATGGATTTGTTTTCTTGGCGTTAACCCCTTACCAGATACGGGTGGTTTGTAAGCATTTTCTCCCTTTGCGTTGCTTACCTTTCTGTTCTGTTGATCATCTCCTCTGCTGTGCAGAGTTTACTTTGTTTGATGTAGTCACACTTACTTATTTTTGCTTTTGTTGCCTTTATGGTGTCAAATCCAAAATATTGTCACCAAGACCAGTGTCAGGGAGCTTCTCACTTGTGTTTTCTTCTGGGAGTTTTAAGGTTTTAGATCTCATGTTCAGATCTTTAATCCATTTTGAGTTAATATCTGTATATGGTGTAAGATAATCCTTATTTTCATTTTTTTGCATATGACTATCCAGTTTTCCCAGCACCATTTATTGGAGAGGCTATTCTTTCCCTCCCATACATGTTTTGCTCCTTTATGGTAAATTAATTTTTGGTTTATTCCCTGTCTCTTTCTTCTGGTCCATTGATCTGTGTGTCTGTTTTTATGCCAGTATCATGCTGTTTTTATTTTTTTCTTTTCATATATTGTGTTTTGGTGTCAAGTCTAAGAACCCTTTACCTAGCCCTCGATGGTGAAAATATGCTTTGTTTTGTTTAAAGATTTTATGGTTTAAGTCCATGATCCATTTTGAGTTAGTTTTTGTACAAAATGCAGGGTTTGGTTTGCGATTTCTCCTTCTCTTTTTTTATTTTGGCTCATGGGTGTTCAGTTGCTCTGGAGCCAGTTCTGAGGCCTGTCTCTGCCCTTAGCCTGCCTTTCTGTGTCCTTGTCAAAGTTCAGTTAGACGTATTTGTGTGGATCTAATTCCGGTAGTTGTTTTTTTGTTTTTTGTTTTTGTTTTTTTTTAATTCTACACAAGGTTGCACGTTTCATTATAGAATTTTTGAAGTTTCCAGGTCTTATTTTATTTTTTAAGACTTCTCTGGTTACTCTTTGCTCAGTGAACCTTTTAGTTAATTACGGAGTTAAAAGATTTGGGTATTTTTCAGACTCTTGTTATTTCATTGCTCTGTTGGTTCTGAAGGGCTTCTACCCCCATTTAAATTTTACTACTGTCATATGCTTTAGACATAAGAGCATTTGATTTTTGAGAATTTCTGTTAGTGTTTTTAAGTTGAATTTTCATCTTACTCAATTTTTCCTTACTAGCCCTGAGCTTGACTTTTGTTGAGTGAAAAATTATGTGAGACTCAGTGATTGGTACTAGGTTAAAGTGGTGTTCAGATAGCGTTTACCTATGTAACATGTAATTTGCATTTTATAAATAGTTACATTTATAATGTAATGCAGTTGTGATTTAGAGAAAAAAAGATTTGTTTTAAAGTTGCTTTTATTTTTAAAGAAAGCTTTCAATATGATTTTTGACTTCAGAGTTATCCTGTGCTTTGATTTTGATGGTATGGTTTTTGTCTCCCTTCAAACAGAAAGCCATAGATCTTGCCAGCAAAGCGGCCCAGGAGGATAAGGCCGGGAACTACGAGGAAGCCCTTCAGCTCTACCAGCATGCTGTCCAGTATTTTCTCCATGTGGTTAAATGTAAGGTCATCGTTTGTTTTGTTACTTTAAAAACAATAGAAGAGAAAACATTATTCTATTCATTTCTATTCCAAGAAATAGAAAAGATTATCCTATTTCATTATAAACATTGAAATACAATCCTAGAAGATTATAAAACACCAATTTGCAAAAAGGTCCCACTAGCTCCTTAGTAGTTCCCAAGTCTCAGCCAGCACGTGTGTGCAGCTGTTGTGCTTATTACTTTGTGCACCTAAACATGTTAAAATGCCATCTAGCCAGTGAAAAAAAGGTTTTTTATTTTACTGGTAATGTACCCAGATCTGTAATCTGGACTTACTCATTTTCTAAATGTCTCTTTGAAAATAATGTTTTAAAAAGAGGTTGGGAGACATTTTATTTGTGTGTGTTCAAATTTGTGTTCCATGTTAACACCACCCCACCCCACCCCCCTGCACTGTTCTAGACAGTGGGATACAGCAGTAAGGAAGAAACGGATAAAGAAAAGCCTCTTAAAACTAATGCTGAACATATGTGAAATAAGATGTTAAAAAAGTGTCTTTCTGTCTGTTACTGTTTTAAATAAAAATTTTAGCAGTTGGGTAATTAAGGATTTTCTTCTGAGCTTCCCTCTTTAATTCTGAGGGTTTTCAGTCAAATTAAAGTGAAAGTAAGAATGAGTCATAACCTGATAAGATAGATAGGGCTAATCCCATGAACTGCATGTATTGCCGAAGTCTCCTTTCAAACAGCCCTCACTGGGGCCTATATGTGATAAAATTACTGTATTGGTGGTATACATAATATCTGGGATTTCTGTCACTTTTTTTATTCTGAAATAAAGCTTACGTAGGCATTAGCAAGAATGGTTAATATTGCTTTACTTTTGTTTGTCTTATAATTGGTTTTGTGTGAGATAAGCAGCTTTCAACTATCTGCAAAGAATGTAAGGGAAGAGTATGAGTCCCACAGGATATTACAGGATTTCTGCTTATTCTTTAACGTGAACCTAAAGTATACTAGTGTCTTGCTCAGAACTCTTTCTGTCTCATACTCACTGTTAAATCCTGCCGGAGGAAGGATCAGAAAGATCATCATCTGATTATGATGAACCAGAGATGATCTTTTCTCTCTCCTCCAAAATAAATTGTCTTGTTTGAAGCTGTGTCTAAGAGTTTAAACCTATCTGTAAAGAATACTAAAGGAAAAAATCTCTTGCATTTCCCTTCACTAGATGAAGCACAAGGTGATAAAGCCAAGCAAAGTATCAGGGCGAAGTGTACGGAGTATCTTGACAGAGCAGAGAAGCTGAAGGAGTACCTGAAGAAGAGAGAGAAGAAGCCCCAGAAGCCGGTGAAGGAGGGGCAGCCGGCCCCCGCCGACGAGAAGGGGTATGCGCCTCAGAGCGAATCACAAGAGTGCAGGAGTTTGTGAAGGAGGTTTCTTTTGTTGAAACTGTAGGCATTAGAACAGGACGACTCCTGGGCCAAATCTGAACCACCGCCTGCTTTTGTAACTAACATCGTATGGGGATACAGCCTCCTCCCTTCAGTTCCCAGTATGTGGCTCCTTTTGTGCCAGACCTCCAAAGCTGAGTTTGTGACAAAGGACTGTGTGGCCCACAGCCTGAAATACCGACGGTCTGATTCTTTACAGAAAAAAGTTTTTGAACCCCTAGTTTGCCAAGCTCAGGAGCTGATACCCATCAAATCGCCTCCTTGACTGGCTGGTAGCGGAAAAAGCATTTGGCAGGAATGCTGCTTAGTCCTTTCCCTCTGGCCGTCGTGTGATGAGGTTTAAAATTGTAGGAGTGGAGTGCAGGCTTCTGAGATCATCCCTGTGGTCCCCAGGCACAGGGCCCTCAGAGGCAGTGCGTGGGGGCCCGTGGCTGCTCCCGTAGGCAACTTCAAGATCTAAGAGTTGACAGGCTCCTTTGGACTGCGTGGGAGAGTTTGGAGAAACTTTTAGTAGGCTCGGGGTTTTTATATTCTCTGTTCAAGACATGGTCAGAAAACCAGGAGCTCCTGTGACATCCTGAGAATACTTCTCTTCTCACGGCTCTAGCGTTGGCAGGACAAAAATGAGACTCTCGCTGACCTCATAGCTTACCAAGTTTCAGAATCAGTTGAACTTCACTAGTTTTCTTATGTGAAAATCAGGGCATGTCTTTAAGTTGAAATGAAACTGCTGGGAAGGATCAGTTGACCTCGGGTCCGTGGACCCTCAGATCTCACCGAGGCCCCCTTGGCAGCAGAAGCGCCCCCTCCCCTGCGGGCTGAGGCCCTCCTGGTCACGCCTGTGGTGGCCCTGCTGAGGTGATGCCCTGCTTCTGTAGCGGACGGCAGGACCCGCCTTAAACTGAAACGGGGTAAGGCAGAGAAGCCATTACTTCCTGGTAACAGAGGTGCAGAATACACGGAGAGCGAGCACAGAGGCGCACGGCCCGGTCCCCGCCGCGGCGCTTGGGCGGAGAGGTTGGTGCGTGTCCGGAGGGCGCGCTCACTGCGCTCGGGGCGGAGAGGTGGGTGCGTGTCCGGAGGGCGCGCTCACTGCGCTCGGGGCGGAGAGGTTGGTGCGTGTCCGGAGGGCGCGCTCACTGCGCAGGGTCGCGCTGCCTCTGGAGGAGCTCGCTGCAGAGCCCGCGCTGAAGGCTGCTTTTGCTGTTCGCCTTTCCTCGTAAAAGCAGTAATCCTCTCTGGCTGTCTTGCAGTTAGTGAAAACAGGTACTGATGGAGGTCTTTTGTAGAAGCACAGTGTCATAGAGCCGACTTTGGGAGACCTGCAGCGCCTTCCCTGACAGAATCCGAGGGCCAGGGAGACAAGTTTGGATTCCATGTGGCTAGGGGCCTAGGAATGGCAGGTTTTCTTTAAGCAAGTGCAGTCTTTTGTACAAGAAAGCGTGGCGGAAAGAGGTTAGAGAGTTGGTAGACCCCCCAACTCTAAAGTCAAGGTGAGTCAGTTTGGAGTCTCTCCCTCATCCATAAATAACCCCACCATCCTGTGAGAATCACGTGATCCCATTTTGAGATGAAACCTGTCAAGTTTTTATGTAATGACATTTTTTAAATATTGTAAAAATGTGTCTTAAAGGCATGTTTTTTGCTTTAAAGATTGCAGTGTGTTCTATCATATGCTAATCCTTATAGTTGAATGCACATTATTGCTGATTTTTTTCCCTATTGTCAATAACATGGGCATGATTATCCTTGCAGTCAAATCCCTGAACTCTTAAATTATGTCCTCAGAATAAATCCCTGGATATGAAATGTCTTGACTGAGCTCCGTGTTCTTTGGGGTCGGTTCATTTTCATCAGAAGTTCCATCCATCCTTTGGAGCCCCCAGACTAAGGGTATCGATCTTTGTACCTTAAATAGTATTCTGGGCTTTTTCCCTGCTAGTTATGGCTTCTTGGTCTAATATATTGTTTGCCTGGTCCTGATTTTTTTAGTTGTTGTTTACAACACTCTTGTAATTCATCTTAAATCTTTTGTGAAATGAGGTACGGGTCATGCATTTATGGGTTAATACATGCATAGGTATGTCACAGGAATTTGGAGCTAGTTCCTGCCTTCATTCTGGTCTTTTTCTCCATTTTCTGTTCATGATTCCATGTAATAGGCTGGCTTCCTGCCATTGCATGTTCATCCCTGGGTTGGGAAGATCCCCTGGAGAAGGGAATGGCCACCCACTGCAGTGTTCTTGCCTGGTGAATCCCATGGACAGAGGGGCCTGGTGGGCTGCAGTCCATGGGGTTGCAAAGAGTCAGAGATGACACCACAACTAAACAACAACAAATGCCTGCTTCCTATTTTGTCTAGTATATTCTTAAAAGTAATAAAATGAGCTAAACTTTTAGTGAATGTCTTATTTTGCCACTTTCATTACAGATGTTTCTTTTCCTTCATATTTTTTTGCCTTATTTTGATAGCAATGAGTGACCGTTTGAATATATTAAATTCTTTTTATTAGGAATGACAGTGATGGGGAAGGAGAATCTGATGATCCCGAAAAAAAGAAACTGCAGAATCAACTTCAAGGTTGCTTTAGATTTCATTTTTAAATTTACTTATTTTTTGAAACCTCATAGTGAACTGTCTGTTTGAATTAGTTTTCTTTCCCACCTGTACTTAAATGAGGCTCAAGAACTGGCTTTGGTTCCCAGTGATCACGTGCTGGCTTTGTTTGAGACCGTTTTTTATAAGATTTTCTCGATAGGTTCTCAGATTGATTGATTTTTTTTCCTAGGCAGTAAAAATATTGTTTCATGTTATATCTGCCTTAAAAAGTTTACTCTTTCATTTTGTCTTATTTGCCCCGTTTTAGAGAGTGTAGCAGTTACACTGTTAACATACTATGAAATCTGATGGTATTGGAATTTCCTGTCAGAGGAACAGAATGAATTAAGACTCACACTTGGCTTTTATTGCTGTTGGTGTCACTAGTCCACTGATTTTGTTTATTTCATCTTCCTACCTGCTCTTCCTCATACTTTTTAACCCTGTTTCAGTGTTCCTATTTACATTGCTCTTTCCCCTTTAATTTTCACACCTTCCACACTGTAAAAGCCCTTTATCTCTGCTGTAGGGAATGGGATGATGGAGAGGTTGTAGACTGTGGCTCCGTTCACGTCTGGATTCCACTGCAGGCTGTGCTGGGCGGAAGTCTTTCTGATTTGGGCCAAGGTCCTTGATGTCTCTGAGCCTGAGACCCCCAACTCTAAAATGCAAGTTAAAAATGCTTTCAGGGCTCTGAAAAGGTTAATGACAGTGAAAACTACCTAGCATTACACCTGACAAATACTAGGGATTCACTAAGTAGTCCCTGGAGAAGGGAGTGGCTGCCTGCTCCAGTATGCTTGCCTAGAGAATCCCATGGACAGAGGAGCCTAGTGAGCTACAGTTCATGGGGTTGCAAAGAGTCGGACTTGACTGAAGCGACTTAGCAGGCAGAGTTAATAGTAGCTCTGTGTATCTAAAAAGGCATCTCATTAATTACTGACTTCTTTAATTACTGAGATTTGATTGTTCTTTGATGTATTAGCAAATGGTCTTTCAAGTTGAATTTTATGCTCAGTCACTGGTAGCCTGGATTTTATTCATTTGAATCTTGCCAGGCAGAACACGTTGTATCTAGAAAGGATAGCCGTCGCACAGGGCCAGCCTCAGTGACTGGTGGACGTTCCTAGCTTGGACAGACCATTAACCTTGCTGTTCTAGTCTTTTCATTTTGTTACTATTTCCGTCTCACTGACCCCACCAGGATGGATAGGGGAATCCTATAAGGATAATATTTTGGAAACCCGACAGTTAACGAAGATGTCTTCATGTGCCAGGAACGTCAGTGGTGGGTGTAGTCCAAGGGCCGTAACTGGAGCCCCACTGCCTCGAGCACGTGGGCACTTCCTCCTCGTCAGCCTTTTAGGGCAACACAGTAGGCCATGCCAAGCGGCTGTGTTTCCCTGGTAAGGCAGAAAGCCTTTTTCTCTCCACACTTTCAGTTTTGTTCCCTGTCTCTCTGGCTCTGCCCCACTGAAGGAAAAATTGGAATTTTTAATATCTTTAATTTTGGAAAAGGTACAACCCAGTTTTTAATAAGGAATTTTTTTCTACATTTCCTATCAGTGATGATAAGGCCCAGGGATGTATAAAAATACAGATGCTTAAAACATTTAAACAAGAAAATTTATTTGGAATTTCAGGATGAAATACAATATGAAGAGAGTCCTAGCTTTTCTTCTTTGAGAGTCGTTTTTCCCCCATCTTTTAGTTTCATGGTTTGCTGATGGATTTCATTGTATATAATCCTTTTTTTAATATTTTCTCACTTTTCCTGAAATAGTTTTCCAAATCTTTTACTTCTTTTTTAGGTTATGATATTAAGTGTAATATTTAATTATCAAAATTAATGATTTGAGTCCTCTGTTAATTTTGATATTCAGTGACTTTGAGGTTACATACATCTTAATATCTGGAGGAGGAAATGGCAACCCACTCCAGTATTCTTATCTGGAAAATTCCATGAACAGAGGAGCCTGGTGGGCTACAGTCCAGGAGCTTACAGACAGCTGGACGTGACTGAACGACTGAGCACACGCTTACAGGGCATGTCAGTGTGATAGACGACACCAAAGACTGGGCACAGTCATTCAGTTGGCAACAGTCAGATTGTTTGGCTTTTATTTTCTAATAATCCTTCCCTTTTAATTTTAAAAATCATTAATCCATGTCTAGTAATTAACATTACTTTTATCTAGATGTTCTTTTATCACTGAACATTCCAAAGTCACCTAGTTTAAACTTTAAGGAGAAAAGTATTAGTTAAATGTGAAGATAAATTATGACATACTTAGAAAATTCATAACAAAACATTTTAGTTGACGAGATAATGCTTATGTATAAATCTACTTTTGTTTAATAGACACAAAATCCTGTCAGATGACATAATGTTTTTCTCATGTAGGGTTACTAATCAGAATGGAACATAGAAAAGAAAAAGTGAATTGGGTTTTCCCTTCAGTTCAGTCGAGTCGCTCAGTCATGTCTGACTTATTTGGGACCCCATGGACTCCAGCATGCCAGGCCTCCCTGTTCATCACCAACTCCTAGAGTTTACTCAAACTCATGTCCATTGAGTCAGTGATGCCATCCGACCATCGCATCCTCTGTCATCCCCTTCTCCTCCCGCCTTCAATCTTTCCCAGCATCAGGGTCTTTTCCAGTGACTCAGTTCTTTGCATCAGGTGGCCAGAGTATTGGAGTTTCAGCTTCAGCGTCAGTCCTTCCAATGAATATTCAGGACTGATTTCCTTTAGGATGGACTGGTTGGATCTCTTTGCAGTCCAAGGGACTCTCAAGAGTCTTCTCCAACAAGTTCAAAAGCATCAATTCTTTGGTGCTCAGCTTTCTTTATATTCCAACTCTCACATCCATACATGACTCCTGGAAAAACCATAGCCTTGACTAGACGGACCTTTTTTGGCAAAGTAATGTCTCTGCTTTTTAATATGCTGTCTAGGTTGGTCATAGCTTTTCTTCCAAGGAGCAAGCATCTTTTAATTTCATGGATGCAATCACCATCTGCAGTGATTTTGGAGCCAAAAAGATAAAGTCTGACACTGTTTCCACTGTCTCCCCATCTACTTCCCATGAGGTGATGGGACTAGATGCCATGATCTTAGTTTTCTAAATGTTGAGCTTTAAGCCAACTTTTTCACTGTCCTCTTTCACTTTCATCAAGAGGCTTTTTAGTTTTTCTTCACTTTCTGCCATAAGGGTGGTGTCATCTGCATATCTGAGGTTATTGATATTTCTCCCAGCAATCTTGATTCCAGCTTGTACTTCTTCCAGCCCAGAGTTTCGCATGATGTACTCTGCATATAAGTTAAACAAGCAGGGTGACATTATACAGCCTTGACGTACTCCGTTCCCGATTTGGAACCAGTCTATTGTTCCATGTCCAGTTCTAACTGTTGTTTCTTAACCTGCATACAGATTTCTCAGGAGGCAGGTAAATTTTTACCTTAGTTTATACATAGTCTGAACTTTCAGAATGCAAAAAGAATTCATAGTTTTATTTCATGTTAATGTATAGCTAAAGAGTTCCATAATTTAGGGAAGTTGCCAAGAATAAGCATTATTAAAATAACAGATGACTTTTCAAAGCAAAAAAAAATACCTGTAAAGTAATATCATAGGTAATGAGTAGACTGTGTAAGTGGTGATGTTACACTTAAAACAATTACACATCGTCTTAGAACAGGCTACTTCGTGGTTGGTAGTTGAGCCGTTTCTATAGACTAGAAGATTGGGAAAGCTTTTGATAAAAGATTTGTAGAAAGATCCAGCAGTAAGCTACAGTAAAAGAAATGTTCGTGGACTGTTACTGATTTTTAGTTGTTCTTACTGTGGCAGTTTGCTATGACTTTTGAATATGTTGTGTTCAAAATCTAAATCATTTAAATAACTTTGTTAATGAACGGAAACTGTAAATAGATCTATTTAGAAGTCGAATGAAACTGGCAAATCCTGGGAAATACCGCAGGTCTGTAGGAGCACACCCCCTCTCTCCATCATCCCCTTCTCACCCTCCGCTTCCCCTCTCTCTGTCCGTCCATTTCTCTGCCTGTCTGTCTTCAGGTAAAGTGGTTAGATGTGTTTTATTTCTGTGGTTAAGGGGAGCATTAGATCACTGATTCTTTTGGTTAAAAGGAGAAATAGGAGATATTCCAGAACAGTGTGGTCAAACATCATGAATACTTTATGTAATGTTTGGTGCTTTTCCAGGCAGTCTGATATTTATTACGTCATTTGATCTTTACACTCACCTGTCTTTAGTAGTCTGGCCCAGTGATGCTATTTCTGTTTCACAGTGAGGTAGTGGAGAGAGAACAGTTAAATGACTTTATGCTGGATTATCCAGCTACCTACCCCAGGCCCGACTCCTCCTCACTGCCCCCTAACAACCACTTCCTTGTCACACCCTTCTAGAACTGTCTTTAATACATAGAACTTTTCCAGACAAATTTATAAGGCATTTATTTAATTTCATTGTTTCATGTTGCTATCTAAATTTGATGGAATAGCCCTCTTTGACTGAAAGACGATTTAATTTTCTGTAGGTGCCATTGTTATGGAGCGACCCAATGTGAAGTGGAGCGATGTTGCTGGTCTGGAAGGAGCTAAAGAAGCTCTGAAAGAGGCCGTGATATTGCCTATCAAGTTTCCTCATCTCTTTACAGGTGAGATGGCTTGTAAATACTTTTTTTTGATGATTTTTTAAAAAACACACTGATGACTGAGGTAAAGTATTGTGATCTCTTGTCACTGTATCATAAATTGTTACTTTAAATCCTGTTATAAGGCAGTGGTACACACTTCTACAGATACTTACTTCAAATGCGTATACATATTTGTAATATATATATATATTTCAGAACAACCTAAGTGTCAAGCAGCAGGGCGTCAGGTAAACCAGGGACATACAGTGGAGTACTGTGCACTCACTAGAGTGTAATGTACCGTCTTTACTATAATTGACGTGAAAGAATGTCCACCTGCATTGTAAAGATCAAAAAGCAAGTTACATAGTAGGTATCCAGTTATGTAACAGTTTCAGATGAAGCGCGTGTGCTCTGGCAGCCCATGATCACCGCAGGGACAATGCTGCCAGCCCACCGTCTGGGTCGAGTTGAAGTTACAGCTCCAGCAGTGGGTGGTTTCTCTGTGCTGAGCCATCCTTCAGGTTGTCCCTTTTGTGACCCATAGCCTGTGTTTGTGATGCGGCTATACCCACAGTCTTAACAGTGAAACAAGAGGTTTTTCCTTTTAAAAACAAGCTGGTTTATGTAGAGAGCAAATCTGGGATACCGGCCTCAAACTGAGCAGGTCCAGACAGCAGTGTCCTTTAGAGCAGTGGTGAGGAGCAAGAGCCCGCTGTCCACCCAGCTTTGAGCTGCGACTCAGAACCTCACTTCAGGAATATGAAACTAACTGTAAAAGTTGTCATCAGAATCCTATAAGGGTACAAAAATGCAACTGAACTTATGTTATTATACCAGTGTTTCCCAAACATGAGTACTATATGTCATCTTCATGAATTTTTCCATATAAGTGTACTATTATTTTTTAAATTTTCTTCTTTAAATCACTTTTAGAGAAACTTATTAAACTGGAGTATAAATATACAAAGACATGCAGGAACCCATGTGCGTTCAGCTTCATAAATTATCACCGGCTGTAATCATCCCCCCGATGAGAAATCAATGTGAGGAGCTTAGAAATCCCTCCCTGTGTCTTCCCTCGAGAGAGGGAATCTCTCTCCTGACTTCTAACGTCACAGCTTGTTTTGCCCACATCATTTCGTTTGTTTTTACTTAACTCTACTACAGAATAATTATTTGGGGGTACTTCCCTGGCGATCCAGTGGCTAAGATGCCACGCTTCCAGTGCAGGGGCCGCAGGTTTGGTCAGTGGTTGGGGAGTTGAGAGCCCATACGTTGTGCCATGAGGCCACAAAAGTTTTTTAAAGTAATAAAAGATGTCTTTGTGTCTCTGTGGATGAGTAGTGTTTTCATAGAATACATTTTAAAAATTATTTAAATGGAAAGTGTTTGTATACCACCTAAAAGCATTTAATCTGCCACCGGTGGTATATGGACCACACTTAAGGGGACACTGACTTACAGTTGCAGACATTTAAACTAGGCAAATAGAATTCAAGTAAAAGTTGAGGCTTTCCTAACAACAAACATCATGTCATCTGTCATCTGCATATCATCCTTTTACAGATACCTTGTTTCCACCCACAGTTTACACCTAATAGTTGTTGTGTTTTGTTTTAAATGTGTATTTGATATTTTATTGCCAGTTGTAACCCAGCCTGGTTTATTTAAGGCAATATTATAATTTCTCATCAGTAGAATTGAGGTTCAAAAAACTGATTTTGTTCACTTGTTATTATATTTTGGCAAAACTAGAATCTAAGGTGGAGTGCCTTTATTGTTCTTCAGTCATCAGAATGGAAATCTGCCACCTGTAGTAATAACCTGTGCTTCCTACGGAATCAGGAATTGAGTGTAACTTCACGAGTCATCCAGACTGTGTTAGTCTCACCCCTCCAAATGTTATCAAAATTAAAGGAAATACTTCAGCTGCCTTTCCCCTGTGGGTATAGTTTCTCCTACCATATTCTGAATTTGTGCAGTGCACATAGTGGGTGATCAGCAAGTACCTTTTAACTGAATTCTTTCCCCTTTAATGGACTGGAAGGCCTTGGAGGTCAGAGACCCTTGTACCGTAATTCTCCGTTTGCACACTGTGGTTTCAGTGCCTAGTGGTCAAATGAGTGAGCATGCGGAGGACCTGCCTGTTAGGAGGATTATAGCTGTATAAATACCGTTTTGACAAAGTGGTCTCTAAAAAGGAAATAAAGTACACTTAAGACATATTTACCTTAGATTGTTTTATTTAAATTGTGTTTCATCCTCCTGCCAGCTTTAGAGTGGAAACCTCTTCATGGTATTCTTCACTGTCGGTGACGAAGTTAACAGTCTTGAAGTTCTCATGTTGGTTTTTAATGTACATTTTAGGCAAGAGAACGCCTTGGAGGGGAATCCTGTTATTTGGGCCACCTGGAACAGGAAAATCCTATTTGGCCAAAGCTGTAGCCACAGAAGCAAACAACTCAACGTTTTTCTCAATATCTTCCTCTGACCTTGTTTCTAAGTGGCTGGGTGAAAGTGAAAAGTAAGTAGTAAATTGATTTTTTTGTAAGTTTTCTTTACCCGGTAGTCATTATATCAGTCTATGAAGTGGTAGGCCTCTTACGTCATTAATAGGCATTCCAGACAGTGCCGTAGCACAGCCGGTGTTCGTTTCTCTGTCAGACTGTCCCTAGTTCAGAATTTGTTTCACAGGGAAAAGATAGCACATGTGACTCGTGTGTGGTTTAGCATAGGTGACACATATATGGAGAAGGGAATGACAACCCCCTCCAATATTCTTGCCTGAAAAATCCCATGGACAGAGGAGCCTGATGGGCTACAGCCCATGGGGTTACAAAGAGTCGGACACGACTGAACACCTGAGCAGCATGGTTTAGTAAATCATAAAATGAGTTATCCAGATGTAGTAGTCTTATTTTCTAGATCAAAATATCATAGGTTTTTTAATCTATTAGAGTTCCTATTGATTCATTGTTTTATTTTAATGTTTTCATTGTGATGTGTCATTGGCTAATTTTTAGAAATTGAAACTTTTAATTTGTTTTTAGGCTAGTTAAGAACTTATTCCAACTTGCCAGAGAGAATAAACCTTCGATTATCTTCATTGATGAAATCGATTCTCTGTGTGGTTCAAGAAGTGAAAATGAAAGTGAAGCTGCAAGAAGAATTAAGACAGAATTCCTAGTTCAGATGCAAGGTAGTGCTCAGTTGATTTAATTTCTGCTCAGTTGTAATCATCTCGGTATAAGTAGTGAAGAGACTTATTTATATATTCAGTTATACCAGAAACGATATCAACAGAAGGAAAAAGTAGACTTCAAATTCATATCTTTTGAGAAATATTTTGAAAAGAATATTCATAGTATTTTCCCACAGTTTAGGAGATTCTACTGATGGGAATATTTACATCATACTCTAGTAGTATGAAATATGGTTAAATATAGTTTTTTCAGTGAGAGACTTCTCAAGGGGAGGCATTTTTAACAAAGAAATACCACATTCATAAGAGAAGATACAGGTGAGGCTTAAAGAACACTGAAATGACAAATGATGTGAAGCTGCGTCTATTTTGCTGTAGGGGTTGGCGTGGACAATGATGGAATTTTGGTTCTGGGAGCTACAAACATACCCTGGGTTCTGGATTCTGCCATTAGGCGAAGGTATGACAATACAGGAAATACCTTATTCCTAATTACAGTATAATACGTGAATATTAATTCCCATTCTGTCTAGAGAGAAGGCATCTGATGACTTTAGAATGTTTTTCAGTGTGCTTGAACCCTGCTGATCCCTGACTTGGACAGGAGAGGCGGGCATTTGTTGTTAATGTGTTCTGGGTATTTTCCCTTTGTTACCCTAAATATATATGTTTAATTATGGTGGATATGGGCCCATTTAATGTATTCAGCTTAGTTAAAAGAGAATATCTAAATGTCTTGCTTAGTTCTTGGAAAAGTAATTTTTAGTAGAAAATAAATATTATCATATGGTGATATTCTTGATGTAATTTTTCTTTGACTTTAAGGTTTGAGAAACGAATTTACATTCCTTTGCCTGAGGCCCATGCCCGAGCAGCAATGTTTAAACTGCACTTGGGGGCCACTCAGAACAGTCTGACAGAAGCAGACTTCCGGGACCTTGGAAAGAAAACTGAGGGCTATTCAGGGGCGGACATAAGTATCATTGTACGGGACGCACTCATGCAGCCAGTTAGGAAAGTACAGTCAGCTACTCATTTTAAAAAGGTAAGGAACGTTTATCTGTCTTTTCGTACATTTTTAAAATCAAGTTTTGGGACCACCGTTGACTTGTCTTTCAAGAATTTTAGGGGAGGTTTCAGTTTTGTGTAATAAATAAGTGGATTTACATAATAGACGTGTGTCCGTTCCACTGAAGTAAATTCTCCCTACTTTGTGTGCAGTGCTTTGGAAGCATGTTACCCATACATTTACGCCTCCTTATCAAAGGAAAATAATGCCAGCTAAATATCGTTTACATTAATTCACATGCTCGGCACTGAAGTCTTAACCCGTCTCCTCTCCTGCTCCTCCGCACACTGCTTGGCCTCATGAGTGACGTAAGCATATATGGCTTTAGAGGGAATTTTGTGCAGACTTGCCGCTGCTGCTGCTAAGTCACTTCAGTCGTGTCCAACTCTGTGTGACCCCATAGACGGCAGCCCACCAGGCTCCCCCATCCCTGGGATTCTCCAGGCAAGAACACTGGAGTGGGCTGCCATTTCCTTCTCCGCGCAGTCTTGGGAGACAATTTAAGTAACTGTAGACTAGGTGATTTGGACGTACACTCTTGCTGAGAACAGCAATCGCCAATATGTTCATGAACGTAGATGTGAAAATCCCAAAACACTGTCAGCAAACCTAATCCATCAGTATATGACAAACTAATATGTCACGACTCTGATAAACATGTGTGTCTATTGTATTACCATGTAGTATGTCTGTTGTATACCATGTGTTACCATGGTAAATAATTTCTTTTTAAAAATGAGGAGCTTGAATTAAAACCTGAATTTGAAGCCTGATTCCACAATTTACTTATTTTATCTACTTGACCAAATTATGTTAACTTTTCAAGTCTCATTTTTTTTATCATCTCTTAAGTAAGGATGGTAACACTGCTCTGAAATACTCGTATGAGAATGAAAAGAGGAAGATTCATAAAGCAGCGGTCATGGTACCTGAGCAATCCAGTAGATGTTACTCATCTCTTCTTCCATCATTTCATTACTGAGGGAAACACAGTTAGCTCGGGACCAAGTTTTATGCCACAGCCATTGTTTCTCCTTACATTCTCGTTGCCATTTAGAAGGAGCTCAGTCCTTCCCTGCTAAGAACTTTCCAGTCAGTTTTCTGTATTACTGTTGGGAGCAGCTTATACAACCCTAAAGCCAGGCCCTTGTTAGGAGGATAACGGTGAGGCAGCCAGATCTCTCAACATCAGGCCTTGTGTATCCCTAGTCCAGTAGATCTCTATGGCTCCATCTTCTCCTCCACTTTTCGATTAGTAAGAACAAGTTTGCCTGTGATTCTATTTATTAAATGTATCAGCACTAATCTCGACCCAGAGGTAAGTCAGAAAGTACAGTGGTCGAAAAACACAAACATCCCTGCCACTGAAATTTTTGTGAGAGAAGACAGACAATAAAATATATAACAAGTAAAGTGAAAATGTTTATTTCTCTGCCCTCACCCTAATCCTAAGACTGTATTTAAGACCAGTCATTTGAAACAAGTGCAAAAGATGAAGCAGCCCCTGACTTGATACCTGTGTGTTGCAAGCTGAAAATTATATGTAACTGTCACAGAGGTTCTTTTTCTGGATATTACAAAAATTCTTTAAATCAGTTATGAGTTACAAGTTCAGCTAGCACTGAAATTATACTCAGCATTTAATTTTGTACTTACATTTGAAGGAGTTTTTGTTGGAGAGACAGTAATTTCACAATAATAAACCTCCCAAAGATCACAGAAATTTCTTAATATGGAAAATAGAGTAACTTAAAGGAATTTTTAAGTAGGTCTATTTTTTATTAATTTTTATTTTATTGATACATTCGGGTATAGTTGCTTAACAATGTCGTGTTAGTTTCAGAGTACAGCAAAGTAATTCAGTTATACATACACATATATCCATTCTTTTTCAAATGCTTTTCCCATTTTGGTTACTACAGAATACTGAACAGAGTTCCCTGTGTTATAGGACAGGTCCTTGTTTGTTATCTGTTTTAAATATAGCAGTGTGTTAATGCAGGTCTGTTCTTGGTGTCTAGGATTATTACCACTTAATAGCCATTAGAAAAGAAAAAAGGTATTTTTAGGCACAGGGAATTTTTAACTTATTTTCTCCCTTTGATCATGTAAGTAATTTGTTGTAGGAAACTTCAAATATAGAAAATCATCAAGAAAAACATTAAAATCAAACACAATCTACCCCATCACCTGGAGATAATTGTACTTTTTGTTGTATATTCTGTTTATTTTCAGAACTAAGCATTTTAATAAAACATGATAATAATACATGTTCAGATTTCCTGATAATGGTCTAAATCTTAATATTTATTCAATTTTTTCAAATAAATATCTCAAATGACTGTTTATTGCAGGTTCGCGGACCTTCACGAGCTGATCCTAACAACATAGTAGATGACCTGCTAACGCCCTGCTCTCCAGGCGACCCTGGTGCCATTGAGATGACGTGGATGGATGTCCCTGGGGATAAACTTTTGGAGCCAGTTGTTTGCATGGTTTGACATTTTGTTTGCTTTTAAAAAATTTTTTAAAACATTATATTTTGTAATTTGTCAGATAAAATTTTCAGTTTTATAAAATTTAGTTTAAAAATGTTAGTATGGTCAGACATGTTTAATAGTAATACTTCTAAGGTTATAGAGATTAATTGAATATAAAGTATCAAAAATAAGTATCTTTAAATGTTTTCTTGAGCTTCAAGGAAATTTTAATTATAAGTGAATAAGCTGTTTTTTAAAACATACGGGTTTCTGACATAGGTTTTACAGTAATATTGTGAAAATTTTTTTCCCTGAATCTCTGATTTAGTAAAATATCCAGAAACACTATTATATGAATCATAGTATTCATAGCAGTGTTTTTCTGTTTTACTTCTCAAGGCATCATAGAAAGTTTAAATAATGCAGTACTTTTTTGAAAGCTCTGAAAACAAAATTTTTATTATAAGAAATTACATTTCTATAGTTTATATTGAAGGAATTAAAATATTCTTAAAATATTGCATTTCTGTAGTTGCTATTAAGGAAATAAAATAATCTGTAAGACTGCAGGGGGCACAGGTGTGATCCCTGGTGAGGAAACTAAAATCCCTCACAGCAGGCCGCCGACAGAGAGAGAAAAGATACGTATTTATTATGAGCATTCAGGTTTTTTCCCTAAACTTTAAACTTTTTATTTCGTATTGGGGTATAGCCAATATGAACATTCAGTTTTAAAAATCCTCTCTTACCTAAAGATTTTTCAAATCTATATGTCAAAATTAACAGTAACTTTCACATGATATGTAGATCCAGATATATAGACATATATGTATATAAGCTTGTATGTATAGGTATATAATATATCTGTAAACATATAGAAATAATTATGTGTTAATTAACCACTGCTTATTTGAGAAATTATTTAGAAATCCTTTTTTTTTTTTTGTTCTTTTGATCATTTTTCCATACTATTTTACAGGAGACGTGGCCTAAAAGTTAATCTTTTAATAAATGTTTTATATTGGTATATTTTCTTACCATTTTGATTATGATTTTAGCTAATAGTTAAGCTTTTTGATAAGTTGGTTTTGATTAAATGGTATTATTCTGTTTCACATACATGAATGAATATATCCCTTCTGAGTTGCATTTTGACAGCTGCTTTTTTTTTTTTTAATTTTTTTTTTTTTAATTAGTTGGAGGCTAATTACTTCACAACATTGCAGTGGGTTTTGTCATACATTGATATGAATCAGCCATAGATTTACACGTATTCCCCATCCCGATCCCCCCTCCCACCTCCCTCTCCACCCGATTCCTCTGGGTCTTCCCAGTGCACCAGGCCGGAGCACTTGTCTCATGCATCCCACCTGGGCTGGTGATCTGTTTCACCATAGATAGTATACATGCTGTTCTTTTGAAACATCCCACCCTCACCTTCTCCCACAGAGTTCAAAAGTCTGTTCTGTATTTCTGTGTCTCTTTTTCTGTTTTGCATATAGGGTTATCATTACCATCTTTCTAAATTCCATATATATGTGTTAGTATGCTGTAATGTTCTTTATCTTTCTGGCTTACTTCACTCTGTATAATGGGCTCCAGTTTCATCCATCTCATTAGGACAGCTGCTTTCTTAAAAAGTAAACATACAGCCAGAGAAAGGATCGGGGTTTAATTCTGGAGGCCTTGGTCCTTGGGCAAAGAGGACTGTACTTCTTGGGTGCCGAGGAGCCTTTGAAGGTTATGATCAGGACGGGGCAAGCAACTGAAAGTTTATAAGCAAAAGAATAACATAGTCGAAGTTGTCTTTTAGGAAAACAAAGAGAGTTTATCATCAGTAGTCTGTGACACAATGCAGATTTTCAGATTTAACCTTAGGTGAAAGTCAGTAATAATAATGCTGATAATGAAATGTTTTTTATTCAATTAAATCAATGACTAATCCTCCCCTGTTCTTTTTCCTGACAGTCGGACATGTTACGGTCACTGTCCAGCACAAAGCCCACAGTCAATGAACACGACTTGTTGAAGCTAAAGAAGTTTACAGAAGATTTTGGCCAAGAAGGCTAGACCAAAGACAGCAAGGAAGACGTTTACCATGTGTGTTCTCTCTTTCATAGGCAGTTTTGCTTTTCCTGGATGGCAGTCAGATTATTTCTGATAAAACTCTTTTACCACAGGAGAATAGAGATCTCACTTCAGCATTCCTTTAAGTTTTATTTGTACTTTTGCTCCATTTCCAATTAAATCCTCCTGTTAACAAAAATTATAAAGTAATGGGCCATAAGAAAATGAGTGATATACAAAAACAGGGAAAAAAACAAAATGAGTGATATATAAATAGCAGAAAAATAGAAATTACCCAGTAAAAAGAAAATTAAAATTGATTGACATACAAATATTTTAAATTGTTAGGAAGAGTGGTCTTTGCAAAGAGCATTCTTTTTTTTTTCCCAACTAAAATGAAATGGGGCTTATTTCATATTTTGGAAAAAAAAATCTTAAGCATCATTCTTGTCAAAGTAAGATTTATTTGCTTTACTAAAAAAATGTTAAATGCTTTACTCTCAGGGATGGGCAGTAAAACAGCAGAGAACATGTGATCAGGCTTCAAAGGTTCTTAACTGTGTTGTAGCCAAGGGTCTGATTGATTTTCGATAGGTTGACTTTTTCTCTCCATGTAGATTTAAATAGTTTCTATAAAAGTCGCAGGCTTTTTTATATTTACCTAAGTAATACCTTTCACTGTGCAATCTTTAGAGAATGACTCTCTCAGTTCGGCATTGTCTTTATTTTGAAGAAGAAAATTGTGTCTTTCAATGTCTTTTTGTAGCAAGATTGACCAAAACAGGTGGTGAATAAATATGTACTTTTTAAATAATTCTGTCATGAAATACTGTATGGGAACCTTTACTTAAAGGAACAAACGGCCTCCCTTTGGATTATGGAAAGTTTCTTGTCTGTGATATCGGGGTGTGTGTGTATATATATATATAAATTTTTTAAATATAGGAAAGCTAGAGTCTTGTCTTTGACCTTTTAAGTTCAGGGAACAGCTTGTCCTGACCACACATATGTTATCAGTGTAATGTTTCATGAAGCTTTAGAAATGAGCTTGTAGTCTCCTTAAATAATAAAATGCAAACATAATTTTACGTTGTTTTAATGCCCTCAAGTAAATAATCTGAGGGGTGTGTTACACACCTGAGCACCAACACTAAGTTGTGCCTTGTACATTTGCAGTGGCCTCTCCTTGCAGAGTATTATTAAGTCGGCTAGAATGAGGTGGTGTTCCTTAATTTACTATAAAGTTCTGCCTTGCAAATGCTATAGAATAACTTGCATTTTAAAGTCTTTTTGCACATTTTACATATTATGCTATATGGTTGCCTTGGGGTTTTCTGTACAGATTGTTTTTGTTGATATTAAATGGAAATCATAGGCCCAAAATACGCTGTTCTTACATGAAGTAAATGGATATAACCTACTGTTGGCTATTTTCTGTGTACGCTTCTTTATTTCGGGATCTTCTGTATAGGAGAAAATATTATCTAAATTGATTAGATACAGAGAGATCATTAAAAATTATTCATTAAGGATGTATCCATGAAAATTCTACTTTAGCCGCCTCAGAATCATACAGTATTGCTATTAAAATCTTGTCGTTAAGAGAATTAACATAACTATATTATTATAAACGATATAATAGTTGAATCCAGAATTCTTTGTGAGTCCAAAATTTGTTCTGAGGAAGTGTTTTACTTCAATACACCAAGCAGTGTGTAAGCAGAGCAATAATGACCAGGGGATCTTTACCACTTAACTCTGTGCGCTCTGAAAACCATGCCTCAGTATCTATGGCACTTTTAGCCATTTTCCACATTTCTGGTTTTTGTTGGTTTTTTTTTTCACTCAGACGGCGGTTTCTCCCTCTCACTCTCCCAAAAAAGGAGAGAAGACGATCACCAGCGACCCGTGGCAGCTGCAGAAGCAGCACCAGACGCCAGCTTCACGCTCGGGAGAAAACACTGCGTCTCTTCCTCGTGGTCTCGGGTGCTCTACACGATCAGAGAAACTTCTCTAGTAACGGACTATAGAAATGATCCCTGAAAGTATAGTC
This sequence comes from Cervus canadensis, assembly GCF_019320065.1. Classification (NCBI taxonomy): domain Eukaryota; kingdom Metazoa; phylum Chordata; class Mammalia; order Artiodactyla; family Cervidae; genus Cervus; species Cervus canadensis. Next base: position 16,751,102 of record NC_057408.1, on the reverse strand, counting down.
TTCACATTTCTGGTTTTAAAACTGTTCTAGAATCTAGTGGTTTTAAACTTATCCTAGAAGGGTGGAGTGTAGACTGTTTCCATGTGCTCTTCACAGGCGGGTAAGTGCTCGGGAGGAAGCGGAATGTCCAGGCGCTCTCGGCCTGGGTGTTGACCTCTATGATTTCTGCTCTTGTTGAGTTGCTCGGTCGTGTCCAACTCTTCGCAACCCATGGAGTGCAGCTTCCTTGTCCTTCGCCATCTCCCAGAGCTTGCTCAAACTCACGTCCGTTGAGTCGGTGACGCCATCCAACCACCTTATCCTCTGTCGTCCCCTTTTCCTCCCGCCTCAGTCTTTCCCAGCATCAGGGTCTTTTTCAATGAGTTGGCTCTTCCCATCAGGTGGCCAAGTATTGGAGCTTCAGCATCAGTCCTTCCAATGAACATTCAGGGTTGGTCTCCTTTAGGATGGACTGGTTGGGTCTCCTTGCTATCCAAGGGACTCTCGAGTCTTCTTCTGAGCCAACAAGTAAAGCCGACTTTCCTTTGCAGTAGCATGGTGCTTGACACTGTTTATTATGTACTCAATAAAGGCTTGAAAAAATTAAGGGAGTTATATGCACATTTATCAACTTCCTAGATTATCTGTGAGCCTTTCCATAAAAGAGAATTTGAAGTTGCTTTGTCCCTGCTGGCCTCCTGCGTGGTGGTGAATGTCAGTCTTGGTTCTTGGAGCTGAAATGAGAGGTGTGTGCCAGAGCTGGCTCCTCTTGGCCCCAAGAACCAGGTTTTCTTATTCCTGACCGCCTGTGGTCACTGCCTGGGCAGCTTGAAGCCTGTCGCGGCGGCAGTGGTCTCCACCGCAGAATCCAGCAAGTTTCCGTGTATGGGGTGGAGCACAAGCACCGCAGTTTAAAATTGAAAAGTTTGTGTTTACATATTTACAGAAATAAGAGAGAAAAGTTATGTCTTTGAAGAGTCGCAAAAAGCATTTAATAAAATTCCAGCGCCGTTTGTGATTTCTTTTAAACTTTATAAACTAGGGGTTGAAGAGAACTCTTAATTTACTAAAGAACATCTACAAAGAAACAAAAGCTAACGAATACCATACTTTATCGTGAACTATGGAAAACTTGACTCCCAGATGTCAGGAAGAAGACGTCAGGTGCCTGTTGCCACCGCTCATTTTCAGTTCCGTGCAGGAGATTCTACCCAGTTGTAGGGAAAATAGACGTCTAGGGGTTAAAAAGGAAGAAACTCAATTGTCATCCTCAGGTGACATGATTCTGTATGTAGAAAATCCAAAGTAACAAACTTAGAATCCGAATTTAACGAGATTAGAAGATACAGGTTAGTAAGTAAAAATTGTATTTCTATATTGTAGCCACAATTAGAAACTGAAATGAAAACAATACCCCACCCCTGCTTTATTTTTCTCTGTAGCTCTTACCATCATCTAACATACTGTGTAATTTACTGGTTTTCTTATTTGGGATTTCTCCTCACATTTGTTCCAGGAAAGCTGGGGGTTTCTTGTCTGTTTTTTCCTCTGCTGTCCCTTCAGTATCTGGTATAGTACTAGCGCCTGATGGGTGCTCAATTAATATTTATTGAGTGAATGAATCTTTGTTCTAGGTCTGAATACTTTACAAAGAATGTATATAATTTTTGCCCCTCTTTCTCTCCCTGCCAACCTTACAATTTTTACTTGTAAAAGAAGAAAATTAGGAATGAAAACACATCAAGAATTCGGTGGTTTAGTTGCTAAATTGTGTCCAACTCTTGTGACCCCATGGACTGTAGCCCGCCAGGCTCCTCTGTCCATGGGATTCTCCAGGCAAGAATACTGGAGTGGGTTGCCATTGCCTTCTTCAGGGGATCTTCCCAACCCAGGGATCAAACCCAGGTCTCCTGCATTGCAGGCAGATTCTTTACCAACTGAGCCACCAGGCAAGCCCACATCAAGAACAATGGCTAAATCTGTGTGATAGAAATATGGATACTTACTAATTTTTTCTTTGCTTTTATCTTTATATATGCTAATTTCCCAAAATTAAAAGTCTTTAAGAAAGAATTGCTGTCAACTTGTCAGCTAGGGATAAGAATTTGTCTCCTCTGGAACCTGATGAAATAACAGAAAAGGAAAAGAGGAAAAGGACAGGAAGGATATTCACCAAACAAACGTACTTTGGATGAATGTTCATCCCCATTGCCTCCAAGGTTGCGGGAATACCCCCAGCCCCAGATCCGGGAAGCACAGTGAGGAGGTCCGGGGCCCTGACCGGCTTTGGTTTTTTAGGCACTGCTGCCCCATCCTTCAGTCTTGAGCACCGCAAAGATGGCAGGACTTTAAAACAAGGCCATAGCAGCATCGACAGCATCTAAGTAAGTGGATGGGACTATGGTAGCTAATTGTGGCCTCATGGAATGAAGTGTCCAGTGAGGGGAAGACGTTGAGCAACTGCAGGAGACGGGGGTTCCATGCCTGGATCAAGAAGACCCTCCGGAGGAGGCAATGGCTCCCCACTCCAGTCCTCTTGCCTGGAGAATCCCACAGACAGAGGAGCCCAGCGGGGTCGCAAAGAGTCAGACATGACTGAGTGTCTAAACAACAATAGTACTAAACAAAATGAAGGCACAAGAACTTCGAAGACTGCTACCTGGAAACCCAGGGATCCTTCATGACTGCTGAAAGAAACAGTTGTAGCCACAGTACTAAAGTAATCAAAAGCAAAAGTCAGCATTTGGTCCTGCAGGTTGCCCAATTATATCGTGCATTACACAAATTTCATCAATATTTTTATGTGACGGTAAGGAAATTTAGTTGAGTAGGAGCCATACTATTGAAATACTTATATTTGTGAGGATTTGGAAGATTCTGAGTATCGGGCAACATGTGGAGGGCTGTGTGGGAATGGATGACATTGGTGAGCCAAGCTTGTAGCTAATTACTGAATTTATCAGTATGGGTTCAGTTACCACATTCAGGATTTAGAATTTTGGTTTGAGCAGCTGAGAGTGATTTCAGTTGTTTGCTAGACTCTGGTTGAAGAAGATGAACTTGACCGTCATCTGCTCTTAACTCCAGTAAGGTGATCCCTGGGTCGGGAAGATCCCCTGGAGAAGGAAAAGGCTACCCACTCCAGTATTCTGGCCTAGAGAATTCCATGGACTATATATAGTCCATGGGGTCACAGAGTCGGACACGACTGAGCAACTTAAAAAAAAAAAAAAGGTGATGTAAAAGAAAGAACCCAATATCTAGGAAATAGGAGTGCTAGAGTGGATTTATCACGTGAGAATCACTCACAAAGCCACATGTTCCTGGAAGAGACCCAGAACCCAGCCCCTCAAGCAGGGCGCTGATAGGTGAAAGGAGTGCATTCCAGAGTGTTTTCCAGGGTCTTTACTTTCATTGGAGCTGGAGCGGTCTTTTGGTTGCAGAAGTCAACTAGTAGCAATTAGCACAAGCCAGGGGGACTTGGTCACCACATTAAGGAGTGGGGCTGGAGTGATAATCAGTGGTCTTTCCTGCAGAGATTTTGACCAGTGATTCAGTGATGGCAGGGTCCTTAAGACCATCACTAAGGCGCTGCGGCAATAGTATCACAAAAAAACTCCTAGCCTGGTGAGCAGAGGTCCGGCAGTCGTGATTTCCAGACCTGAATCAAGTCATAGAATCTGTACCACTTGAAAGAAGTGGAGACTGTGTATTGTTGAGAAAGGCTTTTGCCAGAACATCTCAGGTTCAGTGGGAGCTTTGCCTTCAGCCTTCCCCAAAGGGTGTGGGGCTGCTTCAGGCTGCTGTGAAATAAAGAGGAATACCCAGGTTATTGGACATTGACTCTGAGCTAATATTCTCTACTGGAGAATCAGGAAGTCCTTGCCCACCATTCAAGAGAGAATTTATGGGGAGGAAGTGATAAGCGCGGTGGAGTTTTGACCAGACTCTGCACCATAGCAGGCCCAGGGGAACTCTGAACAAGTCAGCCATGGTCAGGGTCATCTTGGCCGTTCACTGGCCCAGGGAGTGAAGGTTAATGGAAAAAGAAGGGCCCCTGGAGCTCCACCCTCCTGAGAAAACAGTGAAGTAGTATTTACAGCCCTAGGAGAAATCCCACAATTTCATGCCACCATTCAGGACAGGAAACGTGCTGGTGTGATATTACCCACTGGGGGCCCATTTAACTCCTCAGGATGGACAGTGCAGAGAAGGAGTGAGTTTTAGAGAATATCAGGGCCTACCTACTTACATGTTCTTCTGTTTGCCTAACGTGTCATTAAGATGTATCTGAGATGGTTGAGAATTGAAAGAGGTGTGTTAAAAAGAATACAGACGCTCGTTCCCTGGTGGTCCAGTGGTTAAGATCCAGTGCTTTCAATGCCGAGGACCAAAGTTCGATTCTTGATGAGGGAGCCAAGATCCCACAACGCGATGCGGCCCCCACAAAATAATAAAAATATTCAAAAAATAAAAATAAAATCCTTAAAAGGATACAGGTATTATATAAGCTTAATCTTACAAAATGGGTAGTAATGCCAGGTTTCAAAAATTGATGGAACAAGAAATAGAGATTTTAAAATGGTGAGAGTTTCAAATGTAACCAACAAGAATTATAAATGGTGATATTTACTATGAAAAATTGGGAGGGAGAAAAGAAAGGTTAATGTAAGTGAGCTAAGGTCGCATCTATCAAAGCAGGAAACAATGATGTCTAAGGTCAACATATCAGGATATAATACAATAAGCAGATATGGTGATAACCCCCCAAAATGACTTCAGCTCTCTATTACTGCATTAAGCATTCCAAAACCTTATGGCTTAAAACACTACTTTCTCTCTCTCGGTGTCGGTGGGTCAAGAGCTCAGGGGAGCTTGGCTGGGCAGTTCTGGCCAGGAGCCTCTTGCACAGTTGGGGTCAGTGGCTGGAGCTGGAAGCACATCTGGGGACAGCGGACATCTCTCTCCAAGTCTCGGGTTCCCTCCAAGTGATGGGGTGCAACACCAAATACACTCAGGAATTGTTCCCACCAGAAGTGTGTAATCTGAATCCAGCCAAACCATAGACCTGACTGCTGGTTATAGGAAGTTCAGGGGAAAGAGAAGTAAATCACATCATGGGGAACCAGTCAAGCCAAAGAGCATGCAGGACGTCTGCTGAACAGCTTGCCTGGTCTCCAAAAAGTGTCGTTACCAAATGGAAGGTTTAGGGGATTTCCTAGGTTAAAAGTATCCTCTAGGTCAGAATACTGTAGTGGGCAGCGTTTCCCTTCTCCAGGGGATCTTCCCAACCCAGGGATGGAACCCAGGTCTCCCACATTGCAGGCAGATTCTTTACCAGCTGAGCCACAAGGGGGGCCCTAGGTTAAAAGAAACTGATGACAACCCAGAATCGAGAGTACAGTAAGAACATTGATTTGCATCCCGGTTTGAGGGGAAAATGGCTGTAAAAGACGCTGGAGGTAATTGAAGAAATCTGACTACAAACTAGGTATCAGATACTTTGGAATTGTTACTGTCTTGGATGTGATCGTGATGTGATTATGTTGGTGTTTGTGGGGCCCTTGTTTTCAGATGATACACCCTGAATTCAGCATGTACAGAGATGGGGGAGGAAAGCCCATGATGTCTGCAACTACTTTAAAGTTGTACCTGCCCACATTCCATCCCCACATAAACAAATGTGACTGAGTAAATAAATAGGACTGAAGGACTAGGGGTCATTTCTGGAGGAGATGAAATTGAAGAGTCAACTTTAAAAACATGTAGTGGTTTTTAGAAAATCATCAGCAACTGATCTTCATATTTCCCAAGCACTTAACACAGACGCAGGACTTATTTGTGAACACAGTCGTGGAACTGTCCTTGTTGCATACAACTGAGCACGATCCTGGTTGAAATGGTAAGGTACTTGAGTGTAGGTATTCCTTGATATGGAAATAGTTGTGTCTTAGAATGTTGTCAAAACTCTAAGACTTATATCCTATTTTCCCAAAGATGTTTATAAAACTGCCAGTGGCTTCTTGAAAGATTTGTGGCCTAAGACCTCCTGTGTTGCAACATTAAAAGGCTTTCCTGTATTTAATTGCAAGGTATGATGTCTTAGGCCATAAATAATTCCTCTAAGAATCCACTGACAATTTTATAGGAACGTTTAAACATTCCATATTAAAAAGTAGTAACAAAGTATCAAAGGAGTTCTAGGTTATTAAATAAAAACTTTGAAAATGGAAGAAACTGGTGGCAGCCACAGGTAAGTGAGGGCTTCCCTGGCGGCTCAGACAGTAAAGAATCTGCCTGCCATGCCCGAGACCTGGGTTTGATCCCTGGGTTGGGAAGATCCCCTGGAGAAGGGAAAGGCTACCCACTCCTTTCTGGCCTGGAGAATTCCATGGACTATATAGACCATGAGGTCCCAGAGTCGGACATGACTGAGTGACTTTCACTTCACTTCACAGGAAAGTGGGAAGGATGATGTTAGACGTGTTTGACATCAGCAATACGGTGGGCACAGCACTAGCCAATCAGAATGGCCGAGCTCTCAGCACGCGTCGGTCTCCAAGGCGACAGGTCTAGAATCTTAATAAAGGTACACACACACCTTTCCAGTAAGAGGTAGAACCTGTGTTCTCACAGATTCTTTTTGCTACAGGTTTGACTACAGAGTAGAGAAAACCCTTTGACAACTTTTTCTATTTCTTTAGGGGATGCTGAAATTATGGGAGCTCGCTAACAGCAAGTCTAAATTTCAGTTCACAGACTCCCGACAGAAGCGTCATATTTCTACACTATCAGTAAGTCAAACCCGAATCTGCTGTGCGGGCTGGAAAACCACTGTTGGTCTTCGCTAGACCTCTTCCTCCAAGGATCACACGGAAGTCCTCTGGAGCAGGAGGTAGATCTCTAGTCCAGAACCGCCGCGGCCGTTTTCATTCTTCAGGTTCGCTGATGTCCCTCCGCTCTGGTTTCCGCAGCAGAAGGAGGCCGAGAACCTGGTCAGGCGGGAACCCCGCGCCGCCCGGTGTGAGGTCCGGCCCTGGAGGAGCAGGTGGGCCAGCCCTCGGATCTCTGGGCAGAGGAACCCCCCTCTCCCGCCTGGAGCTTGCAAAATCTCCTCTGAGGGTGTTTAGCTTAACCTCCTCAGTGACATGAGAGGTTAGGGTCTGTTGGTGGGGGAGCCAGAAGGAAGGAAAATATTGCACAAGAGATTGTTTCTGCCTGCTTACTCGATGCGAGGGAAGCCTGCCATCTTCCGACAACAGGGGAGGAGAAAATTGGAAAAAATAATAACCCTGCCACACAGGGTTAGGTCATCCCAGGAAGGCGTCTCCAGGAAAGTCTAGAGCTAAAAACAGCTTTCTTTGAGTTGTAGAATTTCTGAGTAAACATTTTTTCTTTATGCTCTTGTTTTCTAAGTTTTATGAAGGGAGCATTTTTTTATTGAGGTAAAATATGCATAATATAAAATTTACCATTTTTTAATATTTTTGAGTGTAACACAATTCAGTGGCATGAAGTACATTCACAATGTTGTGGAACCATCAACAAACACTATTTCCAGAACTCTCAACCCAAACAGAAACTCTCAGCCCCTTAAATAATAACCCCCTCATTCTCCCTTCCCTCTAGCCCTTGAGGACCACTGTTCTACTTTCTTTCTCTGTGAATTTGCCTATTCTAGGTACTTCATATAAATGGAATCTATAGCATCTTCCCGTTTGTATCTGGTTTATTAATGCAGCATGTATTAAAACAAAACATTCAAATAGCTTCAGTAAAGATTATCCCTTATGAGTTACATTGTTGATAACTCAACCTACATTTAGATAAATTAAGGAGAAAGGATCAAGCTCATGCCTCACAATGAAAATGCTACATAGTGTAATTATAGGCATGTAATGAAAGATCGAAGGCAGGAGGAGAAGGGGACAACAGAGGATGAGGTGGTTGGATGGCACCACCAACTCAGAGGACATGGGTTTGAGCAATCTCTGGGAGTTGGTCATGGACAGGGAAGCCTGGCATGCTGCAGTCCATGGGGTCGCAAAGAGTTGGACACGACTGAGCGACTGAAAACAACAATATGAGTCATTGCCAGTTCACTCATAATTTTGTTATGAAAACAAAACAGAAAGCTGTCGGTGTAATCGTGTTTCATTAACTGTTGTTCAGTCACTCAGCTGTGTCCAACTCTTCTCCTCCTGCCCTCAATCTTTTCCAACATCGGGGTCTTTTTTAATGAGTTGGCTCTTCCCATCAGGTGGCCAACAGTTATTACAAACTGTTGCTTCATAATAACTGCAAAGTGCAATGGCTGAAAACAAGGACGGCCGTTTACTTTGCTCATGAAACTGCTGGATGCATGGGCTCCGTGCTCTGCCACTGCGGCAGAGGCTGCTCTTTGAAGACGGTTGTTCACACAGCTGGCAAGCTGGTGTCAGCTACTGACTGGGAGCCCAGCGGGGCTGCGGCTGGAGGCCTCAGCTCTCCTTCGAATGGACCTCTCCATGGACAGGCTGAGCTCACTCAGAGGACAATGCATCACTGCGAGGGTGAGTGCTTCAAGAAAACCAGGGAGAAGCTGCGGGGCCTTTTCCACGTTGTGACCACAAGGCCCGCCGTGTCACTTCGGCCACAGTCGTTTGGTCAAGGCCATCACAAGGGTCCACCCGCGATCATAGACCCCACCTCTCAGTGGTGGTCACATTCAAAGAACATATGGGACTGGAGAGATTGTAGCCGCCATCCTTGGAAAACATAGTTTGTTGCAAAAATAATTCTCTGTATTCAACACTTTTATGCATACTTTCCATGAACAGCCTGTACAATTGTGTCCTTCTCCTTCTTTATGATTGTTCAGATGACATTTATTAAAATGCATTTTTAAGTCTGTGGACTCTAATAGTAAATCATTAAAGGTTGTATTTTGCAAGTCTTTGTTTTGGTTTGCTTTCATTTTTCTAATTGGTTGGCCACAGAAAGGAAATCAAGAAGGAAACTGGACATACAACACGATTTGAGAAGCACTGGTCTCGCTGAAGAGTGAAGAGGGCAGTGCTGCCTGGGGGTCGCCCGTGAGTCCTGCAGAATGTGGGGGATGCTGGGGACCCGGAAGCAGCAGGGAGAGGCAGCGGCAGGCGGACCCTGTGAAGGGTGGGAGTGCTGCCTTCCCTCCGCCTTCCTCTTCTTTGTTAATTCTTGGCTGTGCTGGGTCTGCCCTGCTGCTTGGGCTCTTCCCCAGTTGCGGTCCATGGGCGTCTCTCTGCAGTGCCTCCCTGCAGCGGGGCACAGGCTCCAGGCACTCGAGCTTCAGAAGCTGCAGCTCCGGGCCGGGCTCCCGAGCACAGTTTCAGTCATTGTGCCAGATGGGCTTAGTTGCTCCAAGGCACGTGGAATCTTCCCTGATCAGGGATCGAACCCGTGTTCCCTGCGTGGGCAGGTGGATTATTTACTGCTGAGCCACCAGGGAAGCCCCTCTGCCTTCTTTTTATAACCTCCCATTAGCATAGTTTGTAGTAGTGCTGTTTGTCTGTATAAATAAGGTGTAAACCTTACTTAGCCCTGGATCCACTTCCTCTGATAAGATCTGTGAGTCTTTACCATAAGCAATGATAAAATTTGCATACTTCTTTTGAGTCGATAATATATTTCTATTTTTATTTATTTCGCTGTGTCGGGGCTTAGTTGCAGAATGTGGGATGCTTCTCTGTGGCGCGTGAATTCCCTGCGGCCTCTCTAGCTGTGGAGCTGGCTTAGTTCCCCCAGGTCTGGGGGATGGATCTTAGTTCTGCAACCAGAGATCGCACGCGTGTCCCCTGCACCGCAAGGCAGATGCTTAAGCACTGGCCACCAAGGAAGCCCCAGTAATATATTCCTTAATGTTTGCCTTTACGGTGGTAAATATTTATACTTCTGTGACTTGATTTGTCAACTTTAACCAGTATCTTTGAGTATCAGGTGCAAAAGAGGCAGTTAATAAAGTCATCCTACCTTCCAAGTGTTTTCCTTCTTTCCCTCCCAAAAGGTTCTATTATTTCTACCTTATTAAGGTATAACACTTATATAACACTAGCATCTTTACCCTAGACACTACATTTGTTTTAATCTTTGTTTTAATCACTTTAAATCACTTTAAATTTGATTTGTTTAAATCACTTTAAATTTGTTTTAATCACTTAAACTTATTTCATTTGCCAAATTCTCAAAAGACGGTCCTTTCACTCTACTCTTCTCAGTCATCTTGTGACTGGCTGAAGTTTCTGCTAGAAACTGAATGTCTGCATCCCCCAAACTCACATGTGAAACCCTAAGGCCCAAGGTAATGGTATCGGAAGGTGGGGTCAAGAGGTGGCTTTGGCCTCACAAACAGGATCAGCAGCCTCGTTAGAGACCTCGGAGAGCTCCCTGCCCTTTCCAAGTGAGGCCACAGAGACACGCTGGCCTCCGGGGACCCGGAGGTGAGCTCTTACCCAACACCCAACCTATCAGCCCATGGTCTTGGACTTTCAGCCTCTACAATAGAGATAAATGGATTTCTATTGTTTATAAGCCACCCAGTCTATGGTCTTCTATTAGAGCTGCCCAGACAGACTAATGTAATAACCTTAATGCTTTACAATGTGTTGTTAGTTTCTCTTGTACAATGAAATGAATCAGCGATGTGTATACAGGTAACCTTTCGCTCTTGGACCTCCTTCCTACCCCAGCCCCATCCCAGCCCTCTAGGCTGCCACAGAGCACTGAGCCGGGCTCCTTGTTTGACACAGGGGGCTGCGTGCCCACTAGCTGTCTCCTTTACACACGCTAGTGTATATACGTCGGTCCCAGTCTCTCAATTCATCTCACTCTCCTTTCCCCTCCCAGGTCCACATGTCTGTTCTCTATATCTGCATATCTATTCCTGTCTGCAAATAGGTTCATCTGGACCACTCTTTTAGAATCCATATATATGCATTAACAGACAATATTTGTTTTTCTCTTTCTGACTCACTTCACTGTGTATGACAGCCTCTAGGTCTGTCCACATCTCTACAAATGATTCAATTCCACTCCTTTAATGGCTGAGTACTATTCCACTGTATATATATGTACCACTTCTTCTTTATCCATTCACATGTCAGTGGATCGCTAGGCTGCTTCTGTGTCCCAGCCATTATAAATAGTGCTGCAATCAACATCAGGGTGCATGTGTTTTTCTGAATTGTGGTTTTCTCAGGGTATATGCCCAATAGTGGAGTTTCTGGGTCATATGGTAGTTCTATTTTTAGTTTTTAAAAGAACCTCCATACTGTTCTCCATAGTCGCTGTATCAGTTTACATTCCCACCAGCAGGGAGAGAGGGTTCCCTTCTCTCCAGACCCTCTCCAGCATTTATTATTTGTAGATTTTTTGAGGATGGCCATTCTGACCTGTGTTTTGATTTGCATTTCTCTAATAATTAGTGATGTTGAGCATCTTTTCATGTGCTTCTTGGTCATCTGTACATTTTCCTTGGAGAAATGTCTGCTTAGGTCTTCAGTCCATTTCATTCTTCTTTTTCAGGCTATGTCTACTACTCACACCTAGATAGGGTTTCCCAGGTGACTCACCGGTAAAGAATCCACCTGCCAATGCAGTAGACACAGGTTCGTTCCCTGGGTTGGGTAGATCCCCTGGAGAAGGAAATGGCAGCCCACTCCAGTATTCTTGCTGCAAAATCCCAAGGACAGAGGAGCCTGGCAGGCTACAGTTCATGGGGTCACAAAGAGTTGGACAGGCCTTAGCAACTAAACAACAACAAGAAACACACCTGGATATGATGTAACACTGGCATCATCTTAGTGGCAAGATTGCAGTATGGATACCGGTGGTTAAATCTGTTGGGAAATTAAGAGCCTCCTACTTCACATTGCCTCCTCCAAATACTAGGCATATGTTTGTTCTGTTGTAGAAGAGCATGGATGGCCTGGACCCCAGAGAAGGTCTTGCCATTTCCTTTGGCTTCTTGGAGGTGTTCTCCCTCAGACCTGATGAAGTGCCTTTCTTCAGATGAGGGCTGGTGACATTGGACTTTAGGGTGGGGCCTGCCCATTCCAGAAAGACCAGTCATGTGATTTAGGTGGACGTTCCCTGTTGTGTTATCTGCTAACCTGGAGACTGCCTTCAGCCACAAAGGCAATCAGTCAATTCTCTTATGAATGAAGCTGCAGCATGAACTCTGGATGCCAGAGGCACTTCCTTGGTGACCTGCCCTAGTTGGCAAGTCTCCATGGGAACTGTCACACCCAGTGTTGGGAGGTCCATGTCTGGAGAATTCCAGACTGTGCCCTTGTTGTTTAGTCTCTAAGTCGTGTCTGACTCCTTCTATGACCCCATGGATTGTGGCCCGCCAGGCTCCTCTGTCCATGGAATTGCCCAGCAGAAATACTGGAAACTTCTCCAGAGAATCTTTCAGACCCAGGGATTGAACCTGCAGCTAAGCGTCTCTTGCATTAGCAGGCATATTCTTTACCACTGAGACACCAGGAAGCCCAGACTTTGCCCTATGTACAATTTCTCTTGGCTGACCCTCATAAACCATAATCATGAGTGTAACAGCTCTCACTGAACTCTCTGAGTCCTTCCAGCAAATAATCAAACCTGAGGGTGGCTTGGGAACCCCTCCTCCAAACTTTCAATTGGTGTCAGAAGTCTTAGGGGCTCATATCTTGTGATTCGTCTAATTCTGGGCAATAAATTAAGAAGAAAAACTCAAGATCAGTTCCTTTGTTTCTGAGCTCTCTAGTATTTCTAAGAATAACTTCAAAAAAGTAAAGCACATAAGCAAATAAAAAATATTTGCCTTTTGCAAACTAAAACCTTAACAAAATGTCACTTCACAGCCACAGTGGAGCCTGTAATTGAAAAGATAAAAACAAGTGTTGGTGAGGATGTGGAGAAACTGATATCTTTATACACTGCTGGTAGGGATTATAAAATTGGGCAACTGCTTTGGAAAATGGTCTGGCAGTTCTGGTTAAAACAGTTATTATAAGATCCAGCAATTCCACTCTTAGGTATACACCCAAGAGAAATGAAAAACTTCTACATGAATTTTAACAGCGGCATTGTTCATAATAGCCAAAAAGTAGAAACAACCTAATGTCCATCAATTGATGAATGGATAACTGATATATGGTTTGTCCACACAATGGAATTTGGTCATAAAAAACACGAATTACTCATACACTGTACCACATGGATGAACCTTGAAAATGTATGCTGACTGAAAGAAGCCAGCTACAAAAGGCTACCTATTCTATAATTCCATTTATATGAAATATCCAGGATAGGTAAATTCATGGAGACAGAAAGATTAGTGATTACTTAGGGCCCGAGGGGGTGGGAGGAAATGGGGAGTGACTGTTAACAGGTAGGGATTTGTGTGTGTTTTCAGAGTGCAGCTCAATGACGGTGGTGATATTTGCACAACTCTGACTATATAATGTACTTTAAACAGGTGCATTGTATGGTATGCGAATTAGATCTCAACAAAGCGTTTGACCTTTTTAAACCCTGCCTTGGTAAAAGATGAACTTTGAACTCAAGGAAGCTGAATGACCTGAGCGATTTTAGAACTCCCTGTCCAGGCCTTCCCGGTCCTTGGCAAGCGAAAGTGCGCTGTGACCATTTTTTAAGCACGAAAGAAAATACGAAATGGAGCCCGGGATTCGCGGGCCTGGTGCTGGGCCTTCCGCGCTGGAGCGAGGCCCGGAGGTTCGGACCGGCGCGTAGACAGCCCCCGGCCGCCGCCTCCGACCCGGGGAGGCTCGGCGCGCGGCCCCGCATCCCTAAGGAGCCCCCGCCTCCCCGGCGTAAGGTGCTGGTCCCGTCCTGGAGCTGGGGACGTGAGGCAGCCCCCGGGCGCCCCCGCCTCCGCGCCCCGCGCCCCCGCCCCTCTCCGCCGCTGGCCGCGCCCCGCGCCAAACACCGGCTTAGGTCCCTCCCCGGCCCCGACCCCGGCCCCGCCCCCAGGCCTCGGCCCCGCCCAGCCCCGCGCGTCGCCGACCCACCCAGGCCCCGCCCCTGCCCCGCCCCCGCCGCGCGCCGCCGAACCCCGGCCCCGGCCCGGTCCCCGTCCCCGCCCCGCCCGCACGCACCGCCCGCACGCACCGCCCGCGCGTCGCCGAACCCCCCGGCCACGCACCGCCCCGGCCACGCCCTCCGTCCCCGCCTCCAGTCCCGCCCCGCGCGCCGCCGAGCCCCACCCCGCCCGCCCTGCCCGCCCCGCCGCGCTTGACCGCCGAGCCTGCGCCGAGCTGCGCCCGGGCCGCCGGTCGCGCGATGCTGCTGCTGGCCGCCGCGTCCCTCGTGGCCTTCGTGCTGCTGCTCTACATGGTGTCCCCGCTCATCAGCCCCAAGCCCCTCGCCCTGCCCGGGGCGCACGTGGTGGTGAGTGGCCCCCGAGGCCGCGGCGGCGCCGTCCCCGGAGCGCGGGCCCCAGGCCGGCCGCTCCCCGGCGGGCAGGCCCGCCGCCCCGCCGCCCCGCCGCCCCGCGCCGTCTTCTCCGCTGCCTCGGCTCCCCTGGGGCCGGCGCGGGCTCGGGGGGCGCGCGTCCGCGCCCGGGGCGTCTCCGGGGCGCAGGGGTTTCTGTGCTTCGGCTCCCCAATGAGTCCGCCGAGCGGGCGGAGGGGCCGCGGGACTCCGCCGGGACCCCGCGGTCGCTGGCGACCCGGGCGCGGCGCGCGGCCCAGGCCGGGTCCGGGGCTCGGCCGGGGCGGCCCCCGGAAGGCGCCTTGCGCGAGTGACAGCGGGCAGAGCGGTCCGGGAAGTGAGTCTCTCCGGCGGAGCGGCAGTCCTCGCGAGCAGCGTTGGGGCCATCTGCCCCGTCTGCACGGCCTGTCCCTGCTGGACTCCGCCTGGGGTCGGCCGGTGCCGCCCCCTTGCAGAGTCAGACGGCTGAGCCAGAGGACCTGGCTTGTGCGTTTGTGATGAAGGGGACGTCGGTTGGTGGGTGTGTTTCTTATCAGAAACTCCTGTCTGCGACGATCCCTCCTCTGCAGGTGGACCACCTCACTTAAACAGAAAGCCTGCTTTCTGCGCCCGGCATGCCACCATTTGCTGTGGCTTTCTGGGCCGTTTCTTACTTGATTTTTTTTTACAAGCCCGAGGCACGTAGAGGCGGGAGGTTATGAATAAGAAAAGTTAGTTACTAAGCAGTTAGCACAAATCCTCCTGGTGTGGGAGGTGACATATGGGTGTCCTGGCTAAGATCCGAGCATCGCTGGGATGAGATGGGATGATGGTCGTTGCTTTTAGCGTGTCTGACGTCCCGCCGAGAGTTTCTGAATGGGAACATATATTTTGTTTAATTTCTCTCGTCAAACCAATAGTGTACTTCCAGCTCCAGCCATTCCTGATGCAGAAGATAGATAAGGAGGTGAGTTGTTAGTTCATTAGCTAGGGAGAGAGGAGCAAAATTTTACAATCATGTTGCCTTCTGAAAGGGTCACATCTGCAAGAGAACTTAGGCCTCAAAAACTGTGGCTTTAAAACTTGGGTTTTTTAGCAGTGATGTTTGCAGAGCACACCTCGTAGTGTTTATAAGGGACTCTCACTTAACGGCGACTCTGGTCCTACCAACCCCATCATGCTTCTGTAGGCCCTGGATAAGATAATGAACACATCTGCTGGGGTAGATCCCACAGAATTTCTTACTTTCACCATCTCATTTGGCTGTGCCACTGTAAATGACGTGAGGACGACATGAATAATTCACATGATGTCACCATCTGTCTTCTTTTTTTAATGACATAAAAAGAGTAAAAGTGTAATTGTTTTTCTTGAGATTTGTTAGGACTAGACCCAGTCGTGTCAGGAAGGGGGCCAGTGTTCAGAATGTCTTGCTGATGGGGAAGCATGAGCAGGCTTAGGTCAGAACTAGTTATTCTTTTGTTTTTAAAACAATTCTGATTGATGAGTATTATCTCTCTAATTACACTGGTAAAGCTGTGCAGCAAGCCTTACACAGTGTGTGTGTGTGTACACACGCGTGTGCACACGCTTAGTCACTCAGTTGTGTCCGACTCTTTGTGACCCCATGGACTGTATGTAGCCCACCAACCTCCTCTGTCCATGGGATTTCCCAGGCAAGAACACTGGAGGGGGTTGCCATTTCCTTCTCCAGGTGATCTTCCCGACCCAGAGATGGAGCCCATATGTCCTGCATCGCAGGCAGATTCTTTACCATCTGAGCCACCAGGGAAGCCCTCTTACACAGTATATACTTATTTAAATCAGCTGTTTTTTAAACAAAGCTGTTAAACTGATTTGGTGAAAGCTAGAAAATCAAGCCTGCCCTTTTGGGGAGATGGATGGAGAAGCTGTTCTGACAGCAAAGCGCCCTCTCTTGCCCTCGATAAGAGGTGTGTGGTAGAATTGAAGACATATTAACATTTAAAACAGTAGTGGCAAAGAACAGTCAGAACGAGTGATAAAGAAAGGCATTAAACTGTTATCTTTGGGGTCTCATGTCACCAATGGTCAGGCAACTCAGTCCATGTTTACTGTTTTCTCAGCCATTAGGAAAATCTCTTATGTTTTCTTATACCACCCAAGGGTAACGTAGCCTGAATTGGCTTAGGTATGTTCTTAGATACCTTCTATGAATTAGCTGGCTTGGACTGGAAGGTCAGTTTCCCATGAACCGTGACTCAGAAGTTGAAGTCTTACTCTTGTTTTTATGGATAAATCTTATAAGATTACACCCTGTTCTTTGTTGTGCAGTAATTTGACACAGCTTGCTTACCTGTTTCAGTCTAGAAAAAGGACAGTAACAATCATAATATCCACAGAGCACCTGAGAGCATATACATTTTCTCAACCACCTCATCACTTCCACTTCCATGTATTCCTTGAATAACAGGATTTTTACTTACAAGCTTTTTTGGCTTTTTTTTTTTTTCCAGGGAAATGGCATGGTACACCACTTTGCAAATTAATGGTAGGCAAGTATTTATTTAGCAACTGTTTATGCGGAGTGCTGTGCTAGGAATGAGCGTGGAGCTCAGACTTGATACTCGTCCTCAGCGAACTTAGAGTCTGACCCGGAAGCTCAGGCAGGCACAGAAGGAATTGCAGAAGGTGCAAAAGTGACAGGCAGGACAGAGGGACAGAGTCCGGGAAGGCTTCTTGGAGGAGGAGATGTTGGGACCGGCCTCTACAGGTTCCATGGGATTTGGAAATGCAGGTGTGTGGGAGATGTTGGGTGAAGGGACCTGTAGGCAGCAGAAATAGCCAGTGACATTCTTAATGATCTTGCTAATTGAAATGTCTGATAAAAAGTAATAAGCCAAAACCACCTATGAAATATATATATTTTTAATATTTATCTACAGTGACTCAGTGGACATGAGTTTAAGCAAACTCAGGGAGATGGTGAAGGACAGGGAAGCCTGGCGTGCTGCAGTCCATTGGATCACAAAGAAGTCGGACATGACTGAGCAACCGAACCACAACATTTATTTATATGGATAGCCTGGATCTTAATTGTGGCAACCCCATTCTTTCATTGTGGCATGTGAACACTTAGTTGCAGCATGCAGGGTCCAGTTCTCTGACCAGGGATAGAACCCAGGCCCCCTGCATTGGGAGTCTTAGCTACTGGACCACTAGGGAAGTCCCCCATAAAATATTTCAATAGTAAAGAGCTCTTCAGAGGTGACTGTTAGGTGGGATAGCAGATGTATCTTAATAGTAAATGGTAGATAATTGGTTAATTATCCCAAAGAAATCCCTTCATTAGTGAGAAGCTGAGGTTCAGGAGAAACCTAGGAGTTCCATGGAGATAGGTACATTGTGTAGGAAGGAATCTTGATCTTTAAAGTCACGAGATGGGGAAAAAAAAAAAAAAAAGTCATGAGATGGAATCAGAGATATTCTTTACAGCAAGATTTATATCTAACAATAAAATATTCAAAGCAGTCTAGATGCTCACTGTAGGGGAATGGTTAACTAAGTTTTGATATAGCTATCTAACGCAATATTGTGTGTCCTTTTAGTTTTTCGACTATACTTTTTTTTTTTTAAGGTAGAATACAAAAGTGTGCAAGGGCAGATGCCTCTCTGACTCTTGTCTTCCTCCCTCACCTGCTCCCCTGGCCTGTGTTATATAATGTGCATAGGAAAAATGAATAGAAAGATAATGTTACGTTTGTATCATTAAGTTAAATACATTTTGAGCCCTTTCTATATGCCAGGCATTATACGAAGGGCTGGGAATATAGTGTGTGTGTTAGTTGCTCAATCGTGTCCAACCCTTTGCGACCCGGTGGACTGTAACCCTCCAGGCTCCTCTGTCCGTGGGATTCTCCCGGCAAGAATACTGGCGTGGGTAGCCATTTCCTTCTCCAGGGGATTTTCCTGACCCAGGGATCAACCCCAGGTCTCCTGCACTGCAGGCAGTCTTTACCATCTGAGCCACCAGGAAGTCCAGAATGTAGTGGGGTGCCCAAATAGAATTGGTGTTTTTAGGGAGTCTGTGGAGTGGTAATGGGAGAGATGATTGTAAATCAAATAGTCACACAGGTAAATGCACGGCTCTTTGGTTATGGAGTGATGTAAACGCAAGGGGAAAAAGGCTGCAGTGCTGAAAAGCGGGCTGAGGCGGGGCCGAGGGCAGCCTGTGAGGCTTTCCTGAGGCCGTGATCATTTGAGCTTTTTATTGGGTGAATAGATGCCAATTAGATGAAAAGGGGAGGAGAGCATTTCTGGCAGGGAGAATAGAATGTGCAAAGGTCCCGTGGCTGGAGAAGTCATGCCTGGGAGCCAGCTGGTATGGCTGAGCCTTGGACAGTGAAGATGGGAACAGTGCCAGAAGAAAAGCTTTGCTGTTTAGTGTTTCCACGTGGTCATGTATCACTTTATAATAAGCACTTGTTTAAAAGATCATAAGATATATGCTGGTGATTATTCTTTTCATCTCCTGTAGAACTGGTCATTCATAGAAGATAGATAGAAAAACAATGTTCATTTGGATTTGGACTCAAAGCCAAACTAATGTATTTATTTTTTAATTCATTGAAGTATGGTTGATTTACAATGTGTTAATTTCTGCAGTATAGCAAAGTGATTCAGTTATGTATTATATATAATATATACATATACATTCTTTTTCATAATGGTTTACTGCAGGTTGAGTGTAATTCCCTGTGCTGTAGAGTAGGGCCTTCTTGTTTATTCATTTTGTATATAATAGTTTCCATCTGCTAAACCCAAGCTCCGAGTCCATTCCTCCCCCACCCTGGAACCGCAAGCCTGTTCTCTTTGTCTGTGGGTCTGTTTCATAGATAGGTTCATTTGTGTCATATATCAGATTCTGCATATAGCAATATCATGTGATACTAGTATTTGTCTTTCTCTGTATCACTTACTTCACTTAGTACGATAATCTCTGGGCCCATCTGTGTTGCTGCAAACAGCATTCTTTCTTTCTTTCTTAAAGCCGAGTGCTATCCCACTCCATTCCATATGTGCACGCATCCGTACAGTGTGTCCACACATCTTCTGTATCCATTCGTGGACCTTGAGGTGGTTTGCGTGTCTTGGCTGTTGTGAACAGTGCTGCTGTGAACATAGGGGCGCACGTGTCTTTTCGAATTATCAGACTAGTATATTATTTATTAGCTCGATGTAGAGGGCTCTTGCCCCCCCAGTGGACTCAGAATATAGGTGTGCAGTGGATGGTTCAGTACTGGAAACAGTCAGAACCACACGCCCTGCTGACAGTTTGTTCTCAAACTCCATTCATTGGGTCTGGGATGACGATGCTACGGTAGTTGAAGATTTAGTTCCTGTAGGTTGGATTTTGGAGCTCATCATAGTTGTTTAATTTATTCGCGTTGGGTCTTAGTTGGGAGGCGCAGGCTTCGTCATCCCGGGGTGTTTAGGATCTTAGTTCCCCTGCCTACCCTGCCTTGCAAGGCAGATTCTTTTTTTATTGTTATTATTTATTTATTTTTAACTGAAGGGTAATTGCTTTACAGTATTGTGTTGGCTTCTGCCAAACATCAGCGTAAATCAGCTAGGGAACCCAAGTCCCCGCCCCCTCTCGGTTGTTCCAGAGCTTGAGTTCCCTGCGTCAGACAGCAAACTCCCATTGGCTATCTATTTCACACATGACGGGTTCTTCACCCCGGACCACCAGGGAAGCCCCCTGTCATATTTTTTTTTTAGTTTCCCACAGAAGGGAAATTTCAAGTGCTAAGATTTCTTTATTTCTGCTTTTAGGTTACAGGAGGCTCTAGTGGCATCGGAAAGTGCATTGCTATCGAGTGCTATAAACAAGGAGCCTTTATAACTCTGGTTGCACGGAATGAGGTAAGTCTTCCAGCTATGTTCTTAGGTACTGAGTCAGCATGATGTGAGTCCCAGAGGCCGTGCGAGGCTCGCAGTGTTCACGCCTGTCTCTGCTTGGAGCTGTGACTCCTGTGCTGTGCTCAGTCGTGTCCGACTCCTTGCGATCCCGTGGACTGTAGCCCGCCAGGCTCCTCTGTCCGTGGGATTCTCCAGGCAGGAATACTGGAGTGGGTTGCCATGCCCTCCTCCAGGGGATCTTCCCGACCCAGGGATCGAACCCAGGTCTCCCGCATTGCAGGCGGATTCTTTACCATCTGACTGGTTATTTCTTGTGTTCCAGGCAAAAACTTCCTGGTTGAAGTCAGGTTAGCTCCACAGATATTTTATTCAGGGCCAGGAACTCTGAGGCCACACTGCAGAGACTGCAGACCTGGGAGAGGCAGAGACTTAGGTGCACCCCTGGCCACAGGCAGCCAGGGAGGCCGCCCCCTGCCCAGAGCCGCAGACAGTGGCATCCTAGGGCCAATCTGAGTCCTGAAGGATTACTGTAGGCATTTCTCTGTAATTTGCTTCTGACGTCATCTCCATCTCTGGAGAGACCCAGACTGCAGGGGAAATCTCCCTCCTCCCCAGCAGTTCCACAAAACACGTGCTTTTCTGTGCCAAGTCAGCACAAGATCTGTTTCCCTTTTCTGTTCAGTGTCTGTTTTCCTTGCCCGAGCCCAGGGCGCTGCGCTCCGTTCTGCCCGACAGGTCCCGCGTCCTGCTCCCTGGGGCGTGGGGAGGGGCAGGGACCACAGCGGGCCTTCTGGGCTTGGCAGGGAGCTCGGGTCATAGTGGGCACTCGCTCGGGACGTCTCTGTTGGCTGCAGAAGTGAAGGGAGGGCGATGGACCGAGGGGCAGATGCAGCGCAGCGTTGTTGATGGGGTTTGATGCACCGGTGAACAGGGAGGGTGGCGGGGTGCTGGCTGCCCTGGGGCGGGGTGGGGCGAGGCGCACAGCTGGGCAGTGAAAGTGCCCAGGTGGATGGCAGACCACGGGGGCCCCGGGGGAACCGTGCAGATAGTAACACAGAATTAGGCTCGGGCAGCCATCATCTCTTTAAAACATGAAGAAAGGCAGAACTAGCTCCCTTTTATTTGTACCCGGACTCCTCTACCAGCGCATCTGCTTTGGCATCGAAGCCACCTTCCTGACTGAAAACCCGGCTGTGGTGAAACGGCATCGTGTGAGGTTTGTCCAGTGCCGAGGTTTGACAGGAGACACGGGAAACAGGAGGCAGGGTAGCCTGTCGGGTCCTCCGTGGCTTCCGTGGCTCCTGGCGCTGCTGGGGGTGAACGAGCCTTCTGGCACCAAGAAGGCCTTTACTGTCTAGTGTGATTTTATACTCTGGCTCTGGCAAAGTCAGGTGGTGTTCCTCTGTATTAATAGAATAATATGATTTTATTACGGGCACATTCTTGTTTAGAAAACCTGCACGTCTTTTGGAAGGACTCCCGTGTCCTTTTGTTCTTTTCTGCTGTCATGCTGTATTTAAATTCTAGCATTTATAGCAAATTGAGGCACTGTAAACTGATCTCCATCTTCTTGAAAGTGACTAAAACAAGCACAATTGAGATCTTGGGAGAATTACTCAATTACTGGATAGTTTTGCTTGTCCTCAGAGTATTTTTGGAAGTAGCCAAGCATAGGTTTACCTCGTCCATCTCACAAGTGATTTTTACTTTATTTGCTTTTTTGGTGGAGGAGGGACTCTTTAGATGATCTTGTAGGAAATCATTATGTCATGAAATCACACATACTCTTCAGTTTGGGAAGATGTTTCATAACTCCGTAATGTCAAATGAAAACATTTATTAGAATTGGTGGGAGACTGTTAGCAATTAATACTGATGATTGGGACTTTGAGTTTCATTGGTTTTTTTTATTATCTTTCTCTGCAGTGAAGTTAAACCCTCACGATCCCTTAGTCACAGCTTAGCCTACCTCGCAGCGATGTGCCCCACAGCTCTGCACATGCAGGTGCTGTCCCGTCTGCTTTCTGGCATTTAATAAGTCCTTGTACAAAAACTGCTTTTTCTCTCCTTTTAAACAAACAAATGGACAAATAGATCACCACCAGAACTAATTGTTCTCTGTTGCTTTCAGGACAAGCTGTTACAGGCAAAGAAAGAAATCGAAAAACACTCTATTAATGATAAACAGGTAAAGTTCCTGTGCTCATGATGCATTTTCTGTCTAATCAGCACGGATATGCAAAGGAAAAGACTGTGACTTCATCCGTGAATAGTTCATCGAAAGCACATCAACTGTTCCTAATTGTTTTTAAAATGGTGAAATTGTTTGAATTGTCTTGGATTTCAGGTTATTACCAAAGCAATGCATAGATTCTGACACACATACACACACACAGGTGATCCAATAACAGAATGCTTTCCTAGAAAATGATTTCAGTTATTTATTCAAATTAACATAAGGGAAAGGAGGTATTAAAAATACTTTTTGATTATGCAGTTTTTTGATTGATGCAGTGGTACGTTTATGTATACAATATATTTATTTTAGAATAAAACATAATGATAAATTAATAGCCACACACTCATCACCCAACTTAAGAAATGGCATTTTCCGGGGCCCCTGAAATCTCCTCTGTTTGCCCACATCAGCCTAATCCTTCTGTCTCATTCCTAGAGGTAACCCCCAACTTGATTTTTATAGTTTTTTTTTTCCCTTTTGTTTTTTAGTTTTTTGGCTGTGCCACACAGCATGTAGAACTTCAGTTTCCTGACCAGGGATCGACCCCTTGCCCCTGCATTGAAAGTCTTAACCGCTGGACTGCCAGGGAGTTCCCTTCCTTTTTTTTTTTTTTTAAATAATTTGACCATAAGTGCATGTAACCCTAAGATGCGTATTGTTTACTTCTGCTGCTTTTTGAGCTTTATGGCATCATTCTTACTTTGATAGCTTTGTTGAGATAGAATTTCACATACCGTTTAGCTCACTGATTTAAGGTGTACAGTTCAGTGGATTTTAGCATGTCCACAGAGTTGCAGTTATCCCCAGAATCAGTTACGGAACACTTTCCTCCTCCCATGGGGAGTCCGTGTTGTTTAGCAGTCAGCCCTTGTTGTGTTCCAACCCCTCCCGGCCCTAGGCAATCTCTAACCTATTTTCTCTAAGTTTATACAACGTCATTCTTTGCATATTCTTAGGCAACTTGATCTCTTCACCTGATCTTGTTGTTAAAATTCCTCTCAGTTGCTGCATGAAGTAATTGTCCATTTTTCTGCTGCCATCTGGAGTTTTCTTGTATGTGTAGACTGTCCTCCATTCATCGGCTCTACTGTGGGGGATGTTTGGGTGGTTTCCATTGTCTTCCCAGTTTGCTTTCTTTGTTGCTATTGCTAAGGGTTATCTGTGCACTTTGTACGAGGATGGAATACACCTAGAAGTGGAACCGTTGAGTCTAGTGTGTGCATCGCCAACATGGCTACACTCCTGCCCGCAGTGACTCCTTGCCAATACTTGGTATTAACAGACTTTCTAATTTTTGCTTTCCTGATGGGTTTTAAATGGTGTTTCACCGTCATTTTAATTGCCTCATTTTTTTCCCTCCAGAAATACATTAGAGAACTTTGTTGTTGTTAAGTCGCTAAGTCATGTCCGATTCTTTGTGACCCCACAGACTGTGGACTGCCGCACGCCAGGCTTCCCTGTCCTTCACTATCTTCTGGAGTTTGCTCAAACGCATGTCCATTGAGTCGATAATGCTAAGATGCTAAGGTGGTGAAGCAAAGAGAACTTTGCATGTCAGTCAGATAAATCTGCCTCATCTCTTAACACTGCTGTGGCGTAATCCTGGGTGCCCCAAAGTTTACTGAATCAGTTCCCTTTTATTGGCTGTTTGCATTTTCTTCCTTTGCATTCCGTGCTGCAAGCGGACGGCCTCACCCACCTCTGTGTGTGGGGGTCTTTCTCTAGCACCGGGGCCTCGTCTGTACCCCTTCTCTGAGCCCACGGACGTTGGAAAGCCGCCAGCTTGGCAGGTCTCCCCAGTTTTGCTGTTTTGTTTCCCTGTCCCTGTGAGCTCTGGTAGAGAAGGGGCGTCATCTAGAGCACGGATCTGGAGCGTCCTGGTGAAGGCCAGTCCCGCCGACGCCGTGTCCGCTCCTTCTCCTGCCTCGTTAGCCCCACTCTTCACCCGGCAGAAGCCTCGGTCGTGTGGAAAGCCCTTGACTTGCACGTCCAGGAGGGGGGAGGACCTCAGGGCTAGGGTGTGCAGGAGGGGCCGGGTGGCCTCCCTTCCCCAGCTGGCGTGTTTCTCTGCGGCGCATGAGCAGGGCCCTGGCGACATGCTTTTCCTGGTAGTTTGTTAGTTTTTTCCCCCCTGCCAAAAATTGCCCATATGTGCAGGCCGAGTTGCTTCAGTCGTGTCCCACTCTGTAGCCCCCCAGGCTCCTCTGTCTGTGGGATTCTCCAAGCAGGAACACTGGAGTGGGTTGCCATGCCCTCCTCCAGGGGATCTTCCCGACCCAGGAATCAAACCCGTCTCCAGCATCTTCTGCATTGTCCGTGGAGTCTTTTACGGCTGAACCACTGGAAGAACTGCCCTCCATCCCCAATTTGCCTCTCCTAATTGCATTGTCAGCAGGTTTCAAACCCTGCAATCGGAACATCCAAACTGGACTCCTTATCTCCTGGAAAAAATTGCCTTTAATTTTTAAAAACAGTTCTTTTAAAGCCCTGCATAGCTTTGATCACTTTTTTCTCTTTCTGACAGGTGGTGCTGTGTATATCAGTTGATGTATCTCAAGACTATAGCCAAGTAGAGAACGTCATAAAACAAGTAAGAGTCAGTTGGGTCAGTTGGAGTTAATCCACTCGCCTTTTGATTGGTCCTTGCCAGTTTGGTGTGGGGCTTGGAGTTGGCATATCTTCCCTATAGGTCTAATAGTTTTATAGATTTTATTTATTGGCATTGATTGGCTACTAACGGATTCTTTGTTTCTCTTCCTTAATGCCCAATTTGATAAACTTGCAGGCTCAGGAGAAGTTGGGCCCAGTGGACATGCTTGTAAACTGTGCAGGAATGTCACTTGCAGGAAAATTTGAAGATCTTGAAGTTAGTACTTTTGAAGTAAGTAAAAATTTGTTTTTTTTTCACTGTGGTAGCCCCATACACTATGAGGGAGAACTAGTTTATGGCTGAAAGCTTTATGAATGAAATAGGTGAAATGCATTCCAGTTTAACAGAAGCTTCAGCAAGCTAGAGGAAGGCTGGACAGGGTTTTAGTCCCAGTGACCGTCCAGCCTTAGAAGTTTACACAGGCCTCTGGACCTTGGCTTCCTCAGCTGTAGAATGGGAATGCAGCCTCCAGCCTGACACAGTAAATCGATAGGAACTGATTTATCAGTTCCTTATCAGCAGAGCCCTTTGGAAGCCAAGAGAGATGCTGGTTTTCTCGTCAAGTATCAGTGTTTTTAACAATGAAAACCCAAAAAAGTTGAAGAGCAGACTCTGGCATTCTCAAGCCAAGAGAAAAAGACAATGTGTCATATTTATGTTTATGTTTTTTAAAAACGTCAGCCAAAGAAGTGTGCAACAGACCTGAAATCCCTCGTAAGTGCGCAGCATGTTTTTCTTCATTTGATGTTGTGTCAGCTGTCTCTGTCTTTTACTGGTCTGTAGAGCCTTCATGGTGGTGATGGGCTTTGAATGATCTTGGTGAAGTTAGGGCGCACTCCCTTTTATGGAAGAGGAGACTCCCCGAGCGGCAGTTCAGACGTCCTGCTCTGGCAGGCTGGGGAAAAGCACTGTAAACTCTGCGATTTCAAGTCAAGCTGTGCAAGTCCAGTGGAGGCAGAAGCAGAGTGATGCCTTAGCTGGGACTCTGGTATCGGAAGGCTTCTTTATCAGCTCGGCAGAAAAGAAAGCTGTTGCGTCAGGACTTCCCTGGTGGTCCAGTGGTTACAACTCTGCCTTCCAAGGCAGGAGCTGTGGGTTTGATCCCTGGTCTGGGAACTAACATTCTGCATGCCACTCGGCACAGCCAAAGCTGGGGGGAATCAAAAGATAGATGTCTTGACCTATATGCCGTTATCTCTAGGTATTGACAGGGAGATTTTGAAGATTATCTCAATGGCTGTGTGAAGAATTAGTTGGAGGAAGTAGTTGTAGTCTAGACATGAAGTGATGAGTAGAAAGACTTCAGAGGTGGCCGGTGAAAGAGAAGTGTGAGTGTATGTGCCTGTGTGTGGAAGGTGGTATGAAGGGAGGTCGGCAGACTCCTTGGGCGACTGTGGACGGCAGAGAGGACAGGTGTGTAAGGATCTGTGTGCGTGCAGCACAGAAGCTCACAGCCGTGCAGCCAGGCGTCGGGAAGCAGAGTCTGTCCGGGTGGAGCGGGAGGGTCCCTGCATCCGTGTCTAACGGAAGTCTGGAGGCAACTGTGTCAAAGGTTTGAGGGGGTCATGTCTGAGCAAGAGCAGAAGGAACTGAGCACTGAAGACCAGGTGACTGCGGGCCTTCCCTGGCAGTCCCTGTCAAGATTCCGTGCTTCCACTGCAGGGGCCACAGGTTCGAGCTGGCCAGGGGACTAAGATCCTGCCTGCCTCGTGGCGTGGCATAAAAAAAAAGTTCAGGCAGCTGCGGGTGGGTGTCAGTGACAAGGAGAAAACGCGAAACGGGTGAGATGAAGGAGGAAATATAACACACATATAGAATATGAAGTATGCTGCAATATTTAAATAATGCGTGAATCTAATCTTTAAAAAAAACTCTCTTTATTCTCAACCCGTCTCCCATTACACTATCTCCTTCCCTCTGTCTCTCTCACTTTGTTTGGAAAAGCAGTCACAGTCCGTTTCTTTTGCACCCCACCATCCCCACACCAGCACCTCTGCGCGCGGGCTGTTCGTCCCTCTGTCCAGCAGTGGTATCGTGAGGGCTTCTCTCTAGTTGAGGCGCATGGGCTCAGGCGCTTCACAGCATGTGGAATCTTAGTTCCCTGAGCAGGGATCAAACCCACGTCCCTGCATTGCAAGGCGGATTCGTAACCATCGGACCACCAGGGAAGTCCCAGGAGGAGTTATTTTTGATTGGGACTGCACTGACATTATAGACACATGTGAGGGAAACTGACATCTTAACAATATTTGGTCTTCTAACCCATATAACATAATATATATCTCCATTTATTTAAGTTTTTAAAAGAATTATCTCAATAGTGTTTCATAATTTTCAGTATCTGGAGCTCACATACTATTTTTCAGTATTTTATATTTTTGATGTTAGTGTAAATGGTTTTTTATTTCAATTTCTTGAGTTTTCATTGCTCATGTAGAAAATGACAATTGATTTTTGTGTTTTGATCGTGCAGTGCTGCTGAATTCAACTATTAATTCTAGTGTTCACCGGGCTTCCTACATCCAAGATCATGTCATCTGCAAGTTTTACATCTTCCATTGCTATCTAGATACGCTTATTCCGTGGGCTGGAACTTCCAGTGCCGTGTTGACTAGCAGTGGCCAAAGTAGACATTTTTGTCTTGTTCCTGACTTTAGGGAGAAAGCAGTTAGTCTTTTATTCTTAAGTATGATGTTAGCTGTAGTTTTGTTTGTTTATTTTTGGTAGATGCCCTTTATCAAGTTTAGCAGTTTATCCTAATTTGCTGAGAGTTTTTGTATAAAATGGATGTTTAATTTTGTCAGGTGCTTTTTCTGCATCCACTGGGATGATCATAGAGTTCTTTTTTAGTGTGTTAATATGGTGAATTACACTGATTAATTTCCAGATGTTTCCAGCCTTGTGTTCCTGGGATAAACCACCTTTGGTCAGGATGTGTTATCCTTTCTGTGTTCTTGAGGGATATTAGCTGTAGCGTTTTTAATGTTACTTTTTGATTTTGTTTAA
This sequence comes from Cervus canadensis, assembly GCF_019320065.1. NCBI lineage: Eukaryota > Metazoa > Chordata > Mammalia > Artiodactyla > Cervidae > Cervus > Cervus canadensis. The sequence continues at coordinate 16,722,897 of NC_057408.1, read as the reverse complement.
GAGTCGAGGTGGCCTCATAGCATCAGTAGAGGAATAGTCCCTACTTTTCAGTTTTCTGGAAGAATTTGTGTAGAATTGATTTATTTTTCCTTAAATGCTTGGCAGAATCCACCAGTGAAGCCTGAGATTTTCTTTGTGGGAAGGTTTTAACTTTAATTTCTTTAATAGACGTAGTGTGTGCCTGCTAAGTCGCTTCAGTCACATCTGACTCTTCACGACTGCAGGACCTGCCAGGATCCTCTGTCCATGGGATTCTGCAGGGAGGAGTACTGGAGTGGGTTCCCATCGCCCAGGGATGGAAGGTGTCTCCTCCTGTCTCCTGTGTTGCGGGCGGGTTCTTTACCTCTAGCGCCACCTGGAGGGCTTCCCGCATAGCTCAGCCCGACACGCAGGAGGCAGGGGTTCCACCTGGGAGCCTCTATTATTTTTTGTTTTATATTGCACATGGTGATAGACCTAGTTTTTTATAAGGCTTTTAATGTAGAAGGATTGTAATGCAGTATCATGAGACTTTCATGTTGAAAATGTAAAAGATTTCAAGAGTTCCCAGGATGAGGGCAAAGGAGACCCTTGGTGCCTGTGCGGTCCTCCTCCATCGTGAGAGCCCACATATACTGGGTAGTTACTGTGGGTGGGGCTGGGAGGGCGCTTACCTTCTGTCTCCCCTTTCAGTCCTTGCCGCAGGCCTGTGCAGTCACACCGTGTGAGGAATTAAGTAGAGTATCCGACTTTGCCGTTGATCCTCAAATAGGCGTGAAAGGTGGAGCCCAGCCCCGAAGTCTGCGCTCCTAACCCTGCCCTGGCCTCTGTGGTCTCTCACAGTTCCAAGTATTTCCAAGCTGGAAATATTTAGAAGCTCTTTGCTCAGACTGTCTCTCAAAAGGATTACCTGCACCGTGCTGTGTACTTTTTCTAAGGAGAAGACTAATTTGGCCAGGCTTCAGCAAAGACCTAAGTGCTGTCGTGAGGACGTGAGGTTAGAGTGAAACAGGAGATTGAAATAGGCGCTCACAGGCGGACACAGGGGAGGGGGTGACCTGGGGGTTGAGCCTGACGTGTACCTGTGCGCCCTGTGTGAACAGGAGTGGGAGGCTGTAGGCCCGGGAGTGAGCTCGGAGCTCAGTGACGACCCGGGGGGCGGGCTATGCATTTGCACGGAGCTGATTCCCTCTCTTGTACAGCAGAAACCGGCGACATTGTGAAGGAGCTGTACGGCAGCAAAAAAGAGGGAGAGAAAAAAGAAGGGGGCCCCCAGCGGGGAGCCCTGTGCATCACGGTCACTTCCGGGACCCTTTAGGTCCTGTTTGTTCAGCAGCTCCGCTGAGCGCCCAGTGACCCCGGCTCTGGCTCGGGGCGGGTGCTGGAGGGGCGCGCCGGTGACTCGGGGCGGATGCCCGTGGTGCGCGCCCTGCTCGGGCTCCAGGCCTCTTTGTTCCCTGCAGAGGCTGATGAGCGTCAACTACCTGGGCAGCGTGTACCCCAGCCGGGCGGTGATCACCACCATGAAGGAGCGCCGCGTGGGCAGGGTCGTCTTCGTGTCCTCCCAGGCCGGGCAGCTGGGCCTGTTTGGGTACACGGCGTACTCTTCGTCCAAGTTTGCCATCAGGGGTCTGGCGGAGGCTTTGCAGATGGAGGTAAGAGCGTCTTCACTTATAGATGACTCCTTTCAGCCCAACAGGACATGTTCCCCTTTAGTTTGTAGCTTTCTTCCTCCTGTCATTATGTGAAACTAGAGCTTATAGATCCGTCTTCAGTGTAAGAGAACTGATTCCACCCGTGAATTTGCAGTTATCCTGTTTTTATTGCATAAAAGATGATAGGTGTCAACAGAAGCAGGATGGCTGTGAGGTATTTGGCTTGCTTAATTTAATACATAGTTTGCTTCTGAACTGTGGTGTTGGAGAAGACTCTTGAGAATCTCTTGGGACTGCAAGAAGATCCAACCAGTCCATCCTAAAGGCAATCAGTCCTGAATATTCATTGGAAGGACTGATGCTGAAGCCGATGCAAAGAACTGACTCATTTGAAAAGACCCTGATGCTGGGCAAGATGGAAGGTGGGAGGAGAAGGGGACAACAGAGGATGAGATGGTTGGATGGCATCACCAACTCAATGGACATGAGTTTGAGTAAACTTCGGGAGTTGGTGATGGACAGGGAAGCCTGACGTGCTGCAGTCCATGGAGTCACAAAGAGTCAGAAATGACTGAGCGACTGAACCTAACTTAACAGTACTAACATCTTCATAGTATTACAGGCAGACGGCAGAGCTCTTGTGTTTCAGACATCTGCAATAAGGTGAGTATCGCAATAAAGCGAGTCACAGGAATGCCTTGGTTCCCGGTGCGTATAAGGCCGTGTTTACACTCTGCTATGCTGTTAAGTGTGCAATAGCATTAAAAGAAACAATGTACATTCCTTAATTAAAAAATACCATATTGCTCGAAAATGTTAACCATCTTCTGAGCCTTCAGTGAGTCTTAGTAGGAACATCAAAGATCACTGATCTCAGAACACCATAACAAATACAGTCATGATGAAATGTTTGAAATATTGGGAGAATTACCAAAATGTGTCACAGAGTCATGAAGTGAGCAACTGCTGTTGGAAAGCTGATGCCAAAAGACTTGCTCAATGCCAGGTTGCCACAGACATGCATTTGGTAAAAAATACAGTATCTGTGCATTGTGCTAAGTCACTTCAGTCATGTTCGACTCTGTGCGACTGCATAGACTGTAGCCCGCCAGGCCCCTCTGTCCATGGGATTCTCCCGGCAAGAATACTGGAGGGGGTTGCCGTGCCCTCCTCCAGGGGATCTTCCTGGCTCAGGGATCGAACCCTTGTCTCTAATGTCTCCTGCGTTGGCAGGTAGGTTTTTTACCACTCTCGCCACCTGGGAAGCTCATATCTTCAATATGTAAAAAATGCAGTATCTATAAAGTGCAATAAAGTAAAACACAATAAAATAACTATATCAGACTTTCCTGGTTTTCCAGTGGTTAAGACTCCAAGCTCCCACTGCAGTGGTTGGGGTTCAGTCCCTGGTTGGGGAAGTTCCACATGCTGCACAGTGCAGCCAAGAAGTAAAAATAAGGAAGATGCACCTTGATTAAAATAATAATAATAATAAATAAATAAAAATCTTAAAAAACCCAATAAGCTGTGACTATTGACCTAATACTGTGTGAGTATGCATAAGGGTAACCGGATACTTTATTCTTTTTTTTGTCATTGTTCTTTAACACTCTTAAAAGATATTTCTTTAATGAAAAGATCCATCCTTTATGCATGCTTATTCAGGTGTTCAGTCGTGTCCAACTCTTTGCGACCCTGTGGATTGTAGCCCACCAGGCCCCGCTGTCCATGGGGATTTCCCAGGCAGGAACACTGGGGTGGGTTGCCATTTCCTCCTCTAGGGGATCTTCCTGACCCAGGGTTCAAACTTGCATCTCCTGCATCTCCTGCGTTGGCAGGCAGATTCTCTGCCACCGAGCCTGCTGGCCTGACTAATAGAATGAGCCTGTGTGACTAATGAAAGAGCTACTGTGGAGCTCTCAGTTTTTAGACAAATCACTTAACTTGATCTCATCATCCTTGTTGGTAAAAATGAGAATAAGACTTGCATTAAAATTTGCACTTGGCTCTCCTGATACTTATGTTTTAATATCCTAAAGAAATATTGATGAACAGGAGTGCTTCTTATCTTCATAGTTAATAGAACATGTCATGGAAGGAGGTGGTGGTTAGGATCAGAATCGCATAAGCGCCTGTCAGATGCCTGCAGCCTCCCTCCTCATCTGTGAAGTGGACTTCGGTGCTGCTGTCACCGGGGAGGCTCAGAGAGCATTGCGTGGGTCTTTCCAAAACCGTGTACTTTAAGGCGAAATTCTTTCTAATTCTGTACATAGTTGGCCTTGAACATCACAGATTTGAACTGCACAGGTCCACTTGTAAGTGGCGTTCTTCTGATAAAGATGATAGAGCTACCTGATCTGATGTTGGTTGAGTCCTCAGATGCTGCACCGTGGGTGTGGAGGGCCCCTCGGAAAGCTAAATGTGGATTTTTAAATGTGGTCACGCAGGGAGTCAGTACCTTTGCCCTCCACATTGTTCAGGGGTCAACTGTATACTGAAATGTAACACTACCTCATGATGTTAAAAGCCCAGAAGAAAATTAATTGTGGCCGTTTCTCTTACTGGAGGAGGAAATGGCAACCCCCTCCAGTATGCTTGCCTGGGAAATCCCATGGACAGAGGGGCCTGGCGGGCTGCAGGCCGCGGGGTTGCAAGGGGTTGGACACGACTGAGCAACGGAACAGCAGCAGCGACAACCCTCCTACAGGAAGGGTGTGGTTTGAGGGTCTCATTTCGTGATTTAGATTAGGAGTGGATACTTCCCCCCCCACCCCCCCCCAAGCACCAGAATGAATATTTTAGCCTTTGAGGCTAGATGGTGCCTGTCAGAACTACTCAGATCTCTTATGATAGCAGGAAAGCAGCCTTGTGGGAGGTTTAAATAAACAGGTATGGAAGTGTGCCAATATATCTTTATTCATAGAAACAGGTGAAGGGCCAGATGTGGTCCTCAGGCCATAGCTGGCCGACCTCTGATTCAGAAAGCCCCCAGAGAGCCCTGGGTGCTGCTGAGCGGAGTGCCGCGCTGCCCCGGTACTGGGTGAGCCCGAGTGACACACGTCTGGTCAGTGAGAGTCCCCGCCGGCCTCTTCGGGACCAGCACGCTGTGCTCGTCTCATCCCACAGGAGTCAGCCACAAATTTCTTTTTCATCAACGTCCTTGATATGCTTAGTCGATAACAGGTCGCTGTAACGTATGCTTAGCCAGTGGGTCAGGTATGGCTGTGAAATTTCCAACAAGAACACCAGTGATTTCTTTTGTAGCTTTCACTCTGATACATCCCTTTATGAATAACCATCTTCTTTTATAACAGTTTCATGAAATACATAAGGCAGATGTCTTGTGCAGCCTTCTCTGAGTTTTCCAAGATTCTGTAGGGTTGCTCAAAGGTAAATCATGACTTTATAACAGAAATAGTAACAAAGTCTGTGCCTTTTGGTTCTGCCTTTCAGCTGCCTGTCTGATCTATAATGTGTCTGTAATTTAGGTCAGGGTTGCCTCAGCCCTTCCCTTTGGTCTCAGAAACCCAGCAGGAGAAGGCACGTTTTGGGATTGAAAGGCCTGTGCACAAAGGACTTTTGTCCCCAAGTCTGTCTCGCAGAAGGACTCCAGGAGTCAGGGCACATGTCTGATCTGCGTGGCCTGGTTCCCTTTTGGGTAGAAGGAAGATGCTAATAAAGAAGAGGGAAGAGACAGGAGCTGCCATTCTGGATGAGTCCCCGAAGCCTCTTAGTGACACGTGTGATTCACAGGCTGCAAGTGGCCGGTCTGGACTTGCCAGTCGGCTTAACTTTGCTCCATATTTGGACTCTATTAAAATGTCCTCACAGAAGCAAAAACTAAAATCAACATGTACCGTGGAAAGTAGAGTTGAGGGGAAGTAAGTTCAGTCATCAAAATCTAGCATGTTCGTAGCAGAACTTCCACCAATACAGTTGTTTCCTCACAAACTTACACTGTTGTGCCCTTGCTGGTCTGCTTAGCCAAGGTGGTTTTGTGTTTCTGTGAATGAAACATTCTGTACGTCAGACTCTAAGTGCCTGTGATTATTGTTTCTGGTTTAATGAGCTCTTAAATCTTCCTCCACCACACTCTTGCTCCTAAACTAAAGTTGGATCTAGAAATGCTTTATGTGCAATGACTAAATTTGGAAGAATGCTTTGTTGGCATTTTTTTGCTTTCTTTTCTAAACTCAGTCTTTTAGGTATAAAGACATCACTTAAAGATTTTAGAAGTTGTTCTTTTAGGAAAGCAGGCTTCTGAGGTGGGAGTGTAGCCACAGATACAGCAGCAGAGACCCAATAAAAGAAATCTAGGTGTCCCACTTTCTACGTCCCTGCTTCCAATCACCCCCCACCCAATCCCTCATCTTTTCCTGCTCAAAAGGAAGCTGAAGCTTAGGTTCTGGAGCTTCACTGTCAACAGCTCTAATGCTTTCTCCAGCTCCTAGGTCTTTGTCTTTGCTTTGCTTTTTTAATGGTTGTTTGTTACTTTGTTCAGCTGTGTTGGGTCTTCGCTGGGCAGGAGGGCTCTCTGGTTGACCTGCAGGTTCAGTGGTTGCAGCTCGGGCTTCACTGCCCCGCAGCAGGAGGGATCGCAGTTCCCCGAGCAGGGATGGATCCGAGAGCCCGTTGGAACCCGTTGGAAGGCAGGTTCTTCACCCCGGGACCCCCAGGAAGTCCCTCCCTGCTCTCTGCCCTTGTCTTTGCTTTGATGGGATGAGGAACAGCCCGCCTTTAGGTGAGATTGGGTAATAAATTAGTTCTTGAGTAAGTGGGCATCATTGAGAATGAGGCAAGGTGGAAGGGAGGAAATGAGTGTAGGGTGGGACCAGGCAGAGCTGGGGTGGAGGAGAGAGAGGAGTCGGTCAGCAGGGCCAGGGAGACGCAGACAGTGGCTAAACAGAATCAGTGCAGTCCTGGCTTAAACTCTTCGCAGAAGTGGTCTTGAGGGGTCAGCACTGTCTTAGCAAGAACCAGTGAGGCCACAGTACCATCGTTTCCTTTTCTGCGGGGGTCGGGGGTGGCACATGTCCCCTGCATGCGAACCTTCAGGCTGTGAGCTTTCAGAGATGTGAACGTGCCTTGGTGCGTCTGGTCTGCACGCTGTGAGTGAGGTCGTCCCTGGCCCTCCGTCCCCTGCTGACGATCCTTCAGCTCTGCCCTCTCCCGCCCCTCCTGCCCCCTCCAGGCAGAGACGCTCCTTGCTGTTCACGCAGTGCCAGCCCCTGTATGCCAGCTGTTGCACTGTACTTGAGTACTTTCCAAGGCGCTGTACTGTAAGACTTAAAATGTTTCATTTTTTTATGTGTAATTTTTGAAAAGTATTATATACCTATCACAGTACAGCGCTACGTAGCCGATTGTGTTGCTTGGGTACCTGGGCTAACATCATTGGACTTAGGAACAAGTTGCACTTAAGCGAACTCGCTTAGCGTGGAGCTCATCCGTATGTAGGAGACTTACTGTAGTTAATTAAATCAAGGTGTGGAGTTAATTTGGGGGGCTTCCCTGGGCTCAAATGGTAAAGAATCCGCCTGCAGTGCAGGAGGTCACCTCCAGCACAGGAGACCCGGGTTCGATCCCTGGGTCTGGAAGATCCCCTGGAGGAGAAAGTGGCTACCGTCTCCAGTGTTCTTGCCTGGAGAATCCCATGGACAGAGGAGCCTGGTGGGCTACAGTCCATGGGGTTGTAAGAATCAGACACAACTTAGCAATTAAACCACAACCAGAGTTAAGTTTATTTAGACTTTCACAGATTATTTGACCAGGAGTTTCTGGAGCCTGTAAGCTCCATGAGGGTGCAGAAATAACGCAGCGGTGTCTGTTGGGCTGCTGCTGTGTTCAGTCGCTCAGTCGTGTCCAGCGCTTGTGACCCCGTGGTCGCGACATGCCAGGGTCTCTTGTCCTCCACGGTCTCCTGGAGTTTGCTCACTGACTCACGTCCGTTGAGTCAATGATGCTATCTAACTGTCTCATTTTCACTTGTTGGATAAATAAATACCATGGGAACTTCCCTGGTGGTCCGGTGGCTGAGTCTCGGAGCTCCCAACGTAGGGGAAAGTGTGCGTCTCTCAGTCGGGTCCGATTCTTTGCAACCCTGTGGACGGTAGCCCGCCAGGCTCCTCTGCCCATGGGATTTTCCAGGCAAGAACACTAGACTGAGTCGCCATTCCCTTCTTCAGGGGATCTTCCCGACCCAGTGATCAAACCCAGGTCTCCTGCATTGCAGGCGGATTCTTAACTGTCTGAGCCCCCATGGAAACCCCGAGATTTGGCACAGCCAAATAAACAAACAGACATTAAAATAAATAAATACAGTGGTTAAGTTCATAGCCACTGGAGGTATCCAGCCATAGGCTGAGAGGGTCATTTGGCTCCAGGATTATACCGAGGATACCAGTACTTAGAAAGGGGTTGGACTGGTTTCTCCTAACCCCCCACCCCCCAGAAAAAGCCGTTCTGAAAAGCGGTAAGCTTTTCTGACAGCTCAGCCGTAACCTTGAATTGGAGAAACACCACTCTGACATCCTGCCATGGAGCTTACAGCACCACCATGCTGGCCCATCGTGGGGGGCAGGAGGACTGTCCCTGCAGCTGCCGCGTCCGAGCCGCCAGCTTCAGGCTGCGGGCAGGCTGTCTGATTCCCGCTTACTGACATTTTTTTGATGGCAGTCGTGTTCTTCTCCAGTCTGTGCACAGCAGAGGGCAAAGGCCGTGGGAGACACTTTCTAAAATTGCTATCGTGAAAACAAGTGGAAGAGAAATTGCTTGCTCATCAGCCTCCCTGCCTGGCCCGAGTCCAGAGCTGTTATGAACTGGGCCTTGAGGCTGCCCGCTCCGCGACGCTGAGCAAGTGCGCCTCACGCCTGGGTGTCCGGAGCCCAGCCACCGGGGACCTTGTCCCCTGCTGGTGCCCCTCCCAGGCTGAGCGGTGCGGCTCCCCGCCCCTGCCGCTCCTTCCTCGGCCTCCAGGACCGCGCTTCACAGAGGGAAGCAGGGGGAAAAAGGCCAGATGTCAGACAGGGCCCCGGAGTGCCTCCTTGAAATGCGGGGGGGCCTCCCTCAGGGCCAGCTGTCGGGGTCCCCTCGGTGTTCCCGTGGGACTCGGCAGTGAGCCGGCAGCAAGCAGAGTCGTGGGTGGCCGAGGTTCCGCAGGTTTGAATCACCCCCTTAGCGTCACTGAGCCACAGGGGTGTGCCGTAGGGGTCCGTGGGGGGCCGCGTCCCAGCCGGGGAGCAGCACGACCTTGGGAGTCAGCGGTGTGTTCTGAGTGGAGAGGTTCGGGGGGGACACCCAGCAGAGAGGGAACCAAGCCTGGGATCCTGGTGGAGTTCAGGCAGGGGTGCTGGAAGAGGAGCTGGGAAGGAGTTTCCATGTTTAGATGCGGGTGAGGTGGTCCTGGTCTGCCCTGGGGGGACCCCCGAGGAGCACCCTGTTGGCTGAAGAAGTGAGCCCTGAGCCCTCCCTGGCGCTGGAAACTCCTGGACCTGCAGACTCTCGGGGTGGGGTCACTCTCCACCTGGGTCTGGGGCAGAGGGCAGGGGTTTGAATGGTCTCAGCCTGTATCGTAGGTGAAACTAGCAGAGTGGTAGTTTGGGAAGCACTGTGGAGAGCAGCTTTGCAGCTGGATGGCCAAGGGACAGACTTGCCCGTGGCCGTGGCCGCCGTGCTGAAGGGTTGGGGTGGGGGTCGGGGGACGAGCAGGCTTCCCTTTAGCACCGTCTGCTGTCCTCAGGCAGCTTCCAGGCCCTGGTCAGTGGGAGCAAAAGAGCCCTAGGAGGAGGTGAACAAACCTTTGTAGTTCAGGGCCCACTGTTTTCTGGAATAGAGGCTCAGGTGAGCTCTTTAACTTTATTTCTAAATGATCTTCAGGGCCAAGAGTTTGCTGATTCAGCCAGTGGTAGGGGCTTCTCTGGTGTCTCAGCGGGTAAAGAACCCGCCTACAATGCAGGAGATGAAAGAGACACAGGTTCGATCCCTGAGTGGGTAAGATTCCCTCGGGGAGGAAATGGCAACCACTCCAGTCTTCTTGCCTGGAGAATCCCATGGACGGGGGAGGAAATGGCAACCACTCCAGTCTTCTTGCCTGGAGAATCCCATGGACGGGGGAGGAAATGGCAACCACTCCAGTCTTCTTGCCTGGAGAATCCCATGGACAGAGGAGCCTGGCGGGCTACAGTCCATGGGGTCACAAGGAGTCAGACACAACTGCGCACGCACACACCGCTCCTCTTACAGAATCACCCTGTTGGTCTCACCACCTCTGGAGAAAATCAGGGCTGCGTGTAGACGGTCAGCCTGGCAGCCAATGCGGGTTGATAAGGGAGGATGTGAAATTGTATGGTTTTACTAAAGGGCCCGATGTTGTCTCTGAAATGCAGGTGAAGCCTTACAATGTGTACGTCACAGTTGCCTACCCACCAGACACAGATACCCCCGGGTTTGCAAAAGAAAACCAGACCAAGGTCAGTATGGCTCCCGGCCCCGTTTCCAGGCTCGAACGCTGGAAACCCCTTTTCCTGTTTTCTGTCTTTCCACCCTTCAGCTTTCAGGCATTTTCGTCAGAAGATTGAGCTGCTTTCAACTTATGTGCTTGCAGGAGGCCTCGAACTTTCTGGAACTTTCATTTGAAATCTTGGAGGCTATAGCCCTGTTTTCTTTGGGGTTTTTTTTGGCAGTGGTACACAGCTTGTGGGAATCTTAGTTCCCAAACTAGGGATTGAACCCAGGCCCTTGCAGTGGAAGTGTTGAGTCCTAACCACTGGACCAGGAGGAAAGTCCTGGTGTGACCCTGTTTTCAAAGGCCATTTTTGCTAAGAATCTTCAGGCTTGATTTAATGAATTGCTAAGAATCTTCCGGCTTGATTTAACGAATAAGGTGTTTTCCTTCTGATGGAGAATACAGCTTGTATTTTTAACTAACAAGTAATAGACCTCGGCTTCCCAGGTGACGCTCGTGGTAAGAACTGGCCTACCAATGCAGGAGACTTAAAAGAGACGTGGGTTCGATCCCTGAGTGGGGAAGAATTCCATGGACAGAGGAGCCCGGTGGGCTCCGACATGACTTAGTGACTTAGCGTGACACATAATACTCTTTAATGATAGTATTTTCTCCTCTGGACTTAATTTCATTTAAGGACTCAAGTAGTTGCTGATCCATTGTCTCTGCTTGGAGGGCTAATGGGTGCCTCAGACGTAACATTTCAAAAACAGCACTTCCAGTTCCCTCTCGCTCCCCCTTGCTATTTTCCGTCTCGTTTCTGGTGCCCAGCATTCTCTCAGCGGCTCAGGCTGGAAGCCCTGCAGCCAGCCGTGATGCCGCCACCCTGGGCTCTGCTCTCAGGACCTGTCCCCAGTCGGACTTCTTTAAACTGCGGATGTCACTACTATCCCAGGAGTGTGAGTCACCGATATTTTCTCCCAAACTGCTCTAATGGCCTTCAACTTGGTCTCCCTGCTCCTAGTTCTCACCCCCTGGAGTCTTTTTCATAGCGTAGCTAGTGATCCTTTTAAAGGACAAGTCAGCTCTTGTCACTCCCCTGTTCAAACCCCTCTTGTGAGTAAAAAACCAAAAAACAAAACTTAAAAAAACAAAACCACAAAAGACCAAAAACCCTTGTGCAGCATGGTCTGATAGAATGTTCTAGAATGGTGGGAGTGATCCATGTCTACAGCTCTGTAATGCAGTCACACTGTGGCTGTTAAACGCTTGGGTGCCACTAGTGGGACCGGGCACGGAATGTCTAATTTTATTTCATTTGAAGTTAGAATTAAATTCCACATGGTGGTGTTGATAGCATTCTGCAGCGTGCGGCTCCCCGGGCTCCCAGCTCGCTGGGAGTAGAAGCCAGGGGCCTCGAGCCGTTTAGGTCCCCGTCTAGACCTCGGCCACTCGTCTTCTCGGCCTCAGCCGCCGGAGCTCCGTCCGCCCCGCAGCCTGCTGGCCAGTCCCACGTGTCGGCTACGCTCTTGCCGCCCTCTCCCTGGGCGTTCGCGTGGATCTTCCCCCTGTGTTTCTTTTTACCTCTGTGCAGCCGTCACCCTGGGAAGGACCTCCCTGACTTTCTGCGTCTCAGCGTCCCCGCCACGGGATGCTCACCATCCTCCGCCCTGCCTTTATCGTCCTCCGCGGTGTTTTCTCGCCTCTGGGCTTTAATACGATGACTGTCAGTCATCCCGAGCCGAAAGCAGGCTCTGTGCTTTGTTCAGGGGAGCCTGCCTTGACGCGTAGTAGGCACTCTGAGCAAGTGGGGAAGAAAGGAGTCAGTCAGAACTCCCCGCTTTGAACTTGGTGTTGATGGGTTTTCTTCTCTTTTGTAGTGATTCTCACCAAGTGTGAATCTGCACCACATAAAAACCAGCACTGAAGCTCCTTGGGCTGTAATTTTCAGAAAGATGTCTATGGTTTAGAAGCTTTTCCCCCTCTTCATTTCTTTTTGACTCTGCTTCTTAAAATGACTACTATTTCAAAGAAATAAATTTAACCTGAATGCCCTGTTTTAGAATAAGGGAAATCTGCTAAGCAGATTTGCGACATTTGATAAGTGGTCTTTTAGGTAGAAGCCAGAGCTGACAACAGGTGGTGATTTCTCCGGGAAGATCTGATTCTGATGTTAAATTGTTTTTTGTTTTTCCTCCGCTAGAATGTTGGGCGGACTTCTATGGGTAGATGAAATTTAGCCTTGCTCCGTGAGTCCTGTAGGGGGCGCACAGTGCTTTGACCTCTGCCGCGGGTCTGGCAGCCCGTGGTCCCCTCGGCCTGGGGCCGTGGGAGAGGGTGGCTCCTTCAAAAGGACTTTTCTCTTAATTCAGGTTCATCAAGAAACACTGGACTTTTATGAGCTCTACGCTTTTCTATTTTAAGGAAATAAGTTCTGGTTTTTATTTTATTTTTTCAAGCCCACATGGTAAATAAAATTTACTGTTTCATACCATTTAAGGCTTAAGTTTTGAAACTTCTAACTGAAACTCCCGTCTAAAGAATTTTTGAGCACATGGGTTGCATGTCGCTCCAAAGATTTAAAAATAAAAAGACAAGGCGGGGTCTTTTTTTTTTTTTTCTTTCGTGTTTTAAATGAAGCTCTGACGTTTCTCATTGAAATCAGGACTCACGTCCACAGAGAGTAACTGGGGAACTGAAGGGCTGAATTTTACACAGTAACCAGGTAGAAACTGATCTGGAATCCAGATGGACTTGGTTCTAAAATTAGGAATCTGTTCTAAGATAGAAAAGTAGAATTATGTATAAAGTAGGGGAGGAGGACTGTCAAAATTATTTACTTTTTAATGCAGTGGGTATTGATAATGTCTATTTTTTTTCACCTTTTTAGCCTTTAGAGACCCGTCTTATTTCAGAGACCACATCGGTCTGCAAACCAGAACAAGTGGCCAAACAAATTGTTAAAGATGCCATAGTAAGTAAAACCCTTGTTCCTTTGTTAATTGTTACAGTACTGTATTTCCAAAAAGGTATTTGTCCCAGGGTTTATTTCAGAATATAAAATTAACTAGCATTTTGTGTGTGTGTGCACTTAAATTCATCATATCTAATATCATAGACTGTTCTTTTCTTCCCTGGTTAATTCCATGTTAATAAGCTCTGGAAACTAGTTATATATCTTTTTTTTTTAATTTAGCTTTTTGGTTGCACTGGGTCTCTGTTGGTGCGTGCGGGCTTTCTCTGCTTGTGGCGAGCGGAGGCTCCTCTTCCTGGTGCTGCAGAGGCTTCTCCCCGCGGAGGCTTCTCTGCTGAGGAGCGTGGATGCTCCAGGCGCCCTAGCTTCTGTCGCTGTGGCTCCCGGCTCTGGAATCTGGACTCAGCAGTTATTGGCACACAGGCTTAGTTCCTCTGCGGCATGTGGGATCTTCCCAGACCAGGGATCGAACCTGTGTCCCCTGCACTGGCAGGCGGATTCTTATGCACTGGACCACCAGGGAAGTCCCATAGTTGTATTTCTTAATCTTAGGAGCAGGTTAATCAGTCTGAGAACCTTAGTTCTTTGAAAGGAAAACGAGATTTACCTGTGATGTGTAAACGGTTTGCACTATAGACTGTGTTTGGCATGTTGTCATCTTCGTTCTCTGCCACAGTATTTTCAATTCTAGATTATTTTAGGTGTCTTGCTGCCACACTGGTTTAAGGATTTTCCTTTCCCTTTCCTGCTTCCCAGTATCGTTTTCCCAAATGTTTACTAACGAGAAAGTGCTGCCGGCCCCCTCAGCCATTGTCCTGTCAGCTTGGCTGGTGCCCTTCCATGTTCCAGAGTTTATTCAGAGTCCAAACGGTCTTTCTCGAAACCAGGTGCTGTTCTGTAGGACGATGATGGGCCACAAGCTTTTTGGCAGCATTCCTGTTAACCCACAAGCAGAAAAATATACATGTCCAGGGGACATGTAAACATGCATGTCATCCTTAGGCCCACATTGGATTTAGGAAACTTAGGGACAATTGGAACAAGAGGTGTCGGCTGGCTGGACCTTGGCCTTGAAGGAACGTCCGTTGCTTGTTTAGGCCGAACCCAGCAGACTACAGGAAGCCTTGAAGGCTATTAAAACATCTGCGGACGTGGGAAGGACTTTGCCTTGATTGTGTTCAAAGGCGTAGGAAGATGGCACCAGTGGATTGGGCGGACTTTGTTTTTCCTGCTTATCTGAAGTCAAAGCAAACACGCTCCATGTTTTTAATGATTCGAAGCAGCTCTTTGTATTTTGGCAGGATTCCTTTAATCTGGAGGTTCTCACGCTTTTTTCATCTCTTGAGCACTTTCCACCCTAAACTTGTCCACGACCCCAGAGAACTTTTGGTTCCATGGCTTATCCTTATCAATATTTGCTACATCAGAAAGTGAAAGTGTGTCATTTTGAAAGGATTTATTTATTCATTTTAAGTGACAATGATACCAGAGGGATGGGATGGGGAGGGAGGTGGGAGGGCGGTTCAGGATGGGGAACACATGTAAGTCCATGGCTGATTCATGTCAATGTGTGGCAAAAACCACTACAATATTATAAAATAATTAGCCTTCAGCTAATAAAAATAATTGGGGAAAAAATAAAATGACAATGGTAAATTCAGTGTATTTTACTGTAACATTTTTATAACAAAAAGTTATTTTTCAAAACAAAACTTAGGGGGAAGGGCGGCATTGTCTTTCATCCCACCAGCCTCTTTAACGTCTGTGCTGGAGGAGAGCGGCTGCCCCGCACTCGTCTGTCGTGTCCTTCTGCGTGAAGGGCGCACAGTGAGGCTGGCCGTGCAAAGACGGTGGCTGGAACAGGAAGGGAGACTCTAGGCTTTTCAGATGATTGTGAACATTCCTTTTTTTTTTTTTAAATAAAAGCTAAACTAGATGAACAGTAGTTTCTTAAAGGTCAGTTCAATATGAAATTGGAAATTCAAGCAATGAGCCTCTTGTTCTCTGCTTCATGACAGCGCCTTGCGCTGTTTTGTGCCCGTTCATGATTTTGTAACATTATATATTCGTCCTTGGGAAAATACGGATTCGCTGAGTTACCCAAAAACATCACATGCATTCATATCACTGCTGATCTTATGATAGAAGTCTTTCTGTAACTGAGAAACTGACAGCCTCAAAATGGCAGACACACGTCTTCCCGAATTCTGGCTCAGATTTGCACATGGACTACAAAAGCTGCCAGTTTTCCTTGAAGCGACAGTCGTTTCATTCATTTTCTGCTAGGAACCTTCCAAGTCCCCCGTCTGAATGACCACAGGTTGTCAGTCGTGGTTCTTGCTGTAGAAGCGGCCCGCGGGCACAGCGGGACCCTTCCTCCCCTGCATGGTGGGAGCAGGGCTCGGCCGGGAGGCGTGCGTCCCCTTCCACTGGCGCGGAGCGTGAGGGGCGCGCCCGTGGCTTCCTTGTCGTGCAGGATAGTACGAAGACGTGTCCCCGAGTGGCAGTGGCTTCCTGTGCGGTCCAGGGGCGCTTCGTCGTCTGTTTTACACATAGTAGGGTACTTACGTCAGTCCTGGCGTCCCAGCTGGTCCCAGCCCTCCTTTCTCCCATGGTCGTCTGTACGTCTGTGTCTCTATTTCTGCTCTGTGAATAAGTTCATCTGTACCATTTTTCTAGATTCCACATATATGTGTTAATATGCGATATTTGTTTTTCTCTTTCTGGCGTAGGGACCTCCCCCCCCTGTGGGACCTAAATGGGGGGGAGACCCAGTGGAGGGGAGGGTGTGTGCACACTTGTGACTGAGGCATATGTCTCTACAGAAGTAAACACACCAATGTAAAGCAACTACACTCCAATTAAAAAAAAATTCAGGAAAGAAAATGTCCTCCAGGGTTGAGACTGAACAAAACAATTCATTTTACTGCTTAACAAGTGCAGTTTTAAGCAAAACTGACCTTTAACATTTTTTTTGAGATTTGAACAATTTGTTTTCTTCCCGTGTTTCCTGATCATTGTAAGTGTTCGGGACAGTGGGGAGGCGCCACCACCGTGGGCCGTGCTAACAGACAGCAGCATTTCCATCTGTGCAGGTGTCACGGGGTGAGAAAAGGCGATTGCCGTCTCAGCGTTGGCATGACTGTGGTTTTCTCTTCGGGAAGGGTCTCCCGACACTCAGGGTCCGTGGCCCACATGTTGAGACGTGTCTGTCCAGCCGCCCCAGCCTGTCTGCCAGGGCTGTGTTCACCCCCGAGGTCACGCGTGTGCCCGTGACCGCTCCTCCCCCGACCTGAATGGACACACTTCCTCATTTCTGACGGGCTGAGCTGATTCCTTTCCATGATGCTACCACTGCCTCTTTCCTTCCTTTCTGTTTCAGCAAGGGAATTTCAGCAGTTCCATCGGCTCCGACGGGTACATGCTCTCGTCGCTGACCTGCGGAATGGCTCCGGTGACGTCCATCACGGAAGGGCTCCAGCAGGTGAGCTGTGCCGGGGCCTCAGGACAGACGGACACCCAGACGGACAGCCGGGCCTCTCACTGAACCTCAGTGGGCAAAGGCTGAGGGAAGACACGGCAGCTTTATCTGAGGATGTGAAGAGTTGTTACTGAAGTATCAGCTTTTTTCTTCCTCTACCTGGGAGAAGTAAATAGGAAATATTTTTAGGTTGTTTAGTCACCAAGTCACAGCCCACCAAGTCCCTTTGTCCGTGGGCTTCTCCAAGAACACTGGAGTGGGTCGCCATGCCCTCCCCTAGGGCATCTTCCTGACCCACAGATGGAACCCAAGTGTCCTGAGTTGGCAGGCAGATTCTTCCCCGTCTGAGCCACCAGGGAAGCCAGGTTAAAGATGTAACGTGAGGACTTGAACTGGGAAGAAGCCTCCCACGTGGCGCTGCAGGTGTAGAGAGAAGGCACCTGCTCTGCTATTAGGGTGTTAATCTGGTTTTCCTCTGAGGACGCTTCATCTTCTGGGTTTCAAAAATGGAAGTCTCTGTCTTTATGGGGTGTGTGCATGATAAGTTGCTTCAGTCATATGCGACTCTGCAACCCTAGGGAGCCAGCCAGGCTCCCCTGGGATTGTCCATGGGATTCTCCAGGCAATAATACTGAAGTGGGTTGCCATTTCCTTCTCCAGGGGATCTTCCCCACCCAGGGTTCGAACCTGGGTCTCTTAAATCTCCTGTACTGGGAGGCAGGTTCTTTACCACTAGCGCCACCTGGGAAGCCTGGGAAGTCTAGGGGTTAGAGGTGGTCTTGCCTGAAAGCCCCAGGATATTAGACCAGAAACTTTCCAGTGAGTCAGACCCCAGAAGCTCAGGGAGGTAAGTCAAGGGTGCGATGCAGTCCCTGCCCTCACGGAAATTACGGTTCATCCAGCAGAGACATAAGAATTAACTGCTCCTTGACGAGCCTGCTGCCGCGTCTGCTGCTGGCACATCAGCGGTAAGGCAGCAGCCTCTGGACCCCAGGCGGCCTGCGGTCTGGTGGGAGAGACTGAGGAGACCGCTGAGAGAGAGCCGGGCAGCGCGGTGAGGGCTTTCACAGAAAGACCGAGCGCGGGTGACGGAGGGGAGACGGGGCGGCGTATGACAGAAGGCTGTGGTCAGCCTCGTCCACCCCGGAGAGGCCCGACGAATCGGGTGCGGGGAGAGGCTTGTCTTCTCCCTCTGCTTCTCTCAGAGGAGAGCCTCGGAACCCCCGGGGGCCCAGTGGTTGAGTCCACACTGTCGCCGCATGGCGTGCAGATGCAACCCCTGCTCAGGGAACTGAGACCCTGCATGCCTTGTCGTTTGGCCAACAACAACAGAAAAGAGCAGTCACTAAATTTCTTGTAGGTGTTTATAGAGAATGTGAGCAGAAGCCCATGAGTTCCCACAGACCTGCTCTCCACTCCCTCGCAGTGTCTCCTGTAAGCAAGTCTTGCATGTTGGTGTGGCTCTCTGTTACAACTGATGAGCTAGTATTGAAACGTTCTTACCACCCGAAGTCCACAGCTTGCCTTGGGATTTATTCATGGTGTCATCCATCTGTCGTTTATCCATCCTGTGGGTTCTGATGACTATAGAGTGACCCATATCCAGCATTAAAGTGTCCTACAGATAATCCACTGCCCTGAATATTGCCCTGTGCATGCTAAGTCACTTCAGTCGTGATCGACTGTTTGTGACCCTGTGGACTGTAGCCCGCCAGGCTCCTCTGTCCACAGGATCATCCTGGCAAGAACACTGGAGTGGGTTGCCATGCCGTCCTCTGGGGGGCCCTCCTGACCCAGGGACTGAACCCACATCTCTTATATCTCCTGCATTGGTAGGTGGGCTCTTTACCGCTAGGACCACCTGGAAGCTCTGAATATTCCCCTGGGTCCACCTGTTTCTGAAATCCTGGCAACCACTGATGTTTTCACTGTCTCCGGAGTTTGCCTTTTCCAGCTTCCCTTTGGTTTTTACACTTTTCAAAATTATCCTTCTGCCTACTTGAGAGAATCAGGTCGTTTTTGAGACTTGATATGAAAAACAGCAGACCCTCATCCCGTATACCCATTCACCCTTCTCAGAAGCAGTCTTTTAGCTGCCCTTTTAGCCGGACCTTCTGACCTTTACCTCCTTGTCTCTGGAGCGGACACTCCATGGAGGCGTCCAGCTGGTTTCTTGGTTCTGGATCAGGTTGGTCCTGCTGAAAGGTGCACATGGAGCTCTCCTTTCTGACCCTGTTCTCCTTGCTCACCCACCCCCCCACGCTTACCCTCCCTTTTTAGTGATACTGTGATTTTGGTTAGATCTGTACTGAGATAACCATCATTAGGGCTATTTCAACACTATTCACAGCTGAACTATGTAATACACACAACCCATTCTCCTTTCTTGTAGTCTTTTTTATCTTTCCCTGAAACGAAAGGTTAGCTGGCCTTTTACTAGGCATTATTCATAATGATTGTGTTCATCTCCTCTTAGAAATATCAGATACTCTGTCAGTTTCACCTTCTGGAAGGAATTCCTCGCGGAGCCTTCTGACCTGCTGTCAGGACTGGCTGCGTCCCCGAGTCTGGCACTTGGGTAGCCCTGGCCCCCCTTCGCGGTCACCCCGGGGACCCTCCGCCTCTTGTCAGCATTGGGTCCCCTGCTTCCTTGTATCACAGGATGTTGCCTTTCTCTGTCGAGGCCCTTCTCTTTGGCTGCTTCCCTCTTCTGGTAGCTTCCTGAAAAACGGGTGCCGCTTGGGAGGCGGTTTTTTTGTGGCATTTCTGCATGGTTTGTGGGATTTTTGTTCCCTGACCAGGGATGGAACCCAGGCCCTCAGCAGTGAAAGCTTGGAGTCCTAACCACTGGATGACCAGGGAATTCCTGGGAGGCAAATTTTTTGATGCTTTATATCTTTGAAAATGTTTCTCTTTGTAGTTTCCTGCCTTTTAAAAGTTGCATTTATAAGTGTTACAGTGAGAGTCCCTTAGTGGAAAGGGCGAAAATTAATGGGTATGGTTAATTGCTTTCTTAATCTGAGACAGTAATTGCTCTTTTTGAGTTGGTTGTCTGCCCAGGTCTGGAGTGAGCTGGTGACGGCTGGCACTGGTCATTCTCAGCGCCTGGCATAGGGTCTGCCTTTTACGATCAGTACATAAACCTTAAACCAAGAAGCCTTGATTGTAGTTTGGATATTTGAGATGCTTCTTTGGATCCTCCCTAGCTTGGAGAATCCTAAGACTACTAAGAATCTCTGTTTTGTTCTTTGTATAATCTGTATGTATTTTTAATAACTGGACAACTATTTTGTCATTACCTGTGGTCTGACAGGCCCTGTGCTGTCCAGTGGCTCAGAGCAGACAGCTTTTGTTCTCTGTGTTCTGCTGGTGCTGACAAAGTTTTCATCATATATCCTTACCCTTGGAGCAGATCGGAAGATACGTCTTAGGGACTACGTATCAGAGACGCATCCGAAAATCCCGTGAGACAGATGCACGAGCTGTCCTGTCGTGTGAGCTCACGGGTCTCTCTGTCTCGCAGGTCGTCACCATGGGCCTCTTCCGCACGATCGCGTTGTTTTACCTTGGAAGTTTCGACAGTATTGTTCGTCGCTGCATGATGCAGAAGGCGAAATCGGAAACTATAGACAAAACTGCCTAATTCTTACCCCTTGGAAAAAGACTGTCTGAATTATTTACCAGCTTGCTGCTAAGTGGGACACAGTTTTGGGCTTGCAGACACTTATGTCTTGCTTTCTAATCTGTGAGATTGGACCAGTGATCTTCAGAAACCTGGCTGCAAGCAAGGGGATCGCCGTTCAGCTCCAGACTATTATTGATACTATGCAAATACGGAGGAGACCACTTGATTCTCCCAGGTGGAGAGGTGATGGTAAGGGAACTCATAGCATGTCAGCAGGATTCAGGAATGATCATTGAAATGTTTTCTTCTATTCTATTTTTTCCCGTTAGAAATCATGTCCAGAAATGGGTTTCTGGGACCTTTTCTTTTTTTCTTGTTCTGTTTTTTAACTTGGTGTGTTTTATTCCAGATGCATTTTACACATTGCCGTGGGGTCTGAATGCATAATAATGTCCCTGACTCACTCTGATGCTGGTGGTCCCTTGTGGTTTCTTTCTCTTTGATCCCATAAAACTACACGGGGGATGGGAGAGGACCATACAGAGGAACGAAGGAGATAAATATTTTCCAGTAGGAAAAAAATAATGATTTTTTTTTGTCTTCTTTAGACTTGAATGCTTAGGGCACGTCTCAGTTTTCATTCATGGAGAAAGGCAGCCTCCTAAAATATTTCCTGAAGAGAAGTAAAACCTTAGAAGCTTAAAAGTTTACAGTTTCTTCAATAGCCATAATGACCCGAAGCTCACCCATTCCATTGTAGTTTCTTATTCTTCCCATGTCTTCCTTTCCAATTTTGCTTAGACTGCTATAATATTTTTAGAAAAAAAGAAAAGAGAGACACCAGTTTTTTTCCTTGACTTTTAAAATTAATTAATGAATTTATTAAAACAAGTGAAAAAGTTAGGAAGTGTGACCTTTGTCTCCTCGTAGCATATATGTAGCTTTTAAGAAAGACAGAAGGGGGAGTTTGCTGCTCCAGCAGTTAAGACTCTGCCCTTCCAATGCAGGGGCACAGGTTCGATCCCTGGTGGGGAACTAGGATCCCACATGCCATGTGGCACAGCAAAAAAAAAAAAAAAACCGCTGACAGCATATTTCAGTTTGGGGTTTTCCCTGAGATGGCCACGTGGGTTTCCCCCTTCGTTGTGTTCATGTGGTGCCTTAGCCCGATCCATGTTTGTGTTGAACCTTACTTGCACTGCAGAGGTAGATTCCATCTGGCCAAGGTGTATAGTCATTTTAATATGCAGCTGAAGCAATACCCTTACAGACCCACCTCCTTATAAAATAAGATAGAAAATGTACCCCTTTCCGTTTTCTCCGGCGTTGGAGGGGCTCCTGCGGAGGTGCGGGCGCTGGCAGCAGCCTCAGTTTACTCATTGAGGAAAAAACTGTAGGATGACAAGGGCTGCCAGATGTTGAAGATGCTTGTTTGTTTCTGAAATAAGACGATCGCCCTGTTTTTCCATGACTCCCCCTCCGACCTTGAGAACATCTCCACACCGCGTGTTAAGAAAGCCCAGCCATCGCTGGCACAGCGGAGGCCTGGACACGCTGTTCCTCTCCGGACACGGGGCCGCTGTCCGTGGGCAGAATTCCGCAGCGAGGGCCCGGGGAGGCTCAGCCCGCGAGCCGCTCCGTCAGCGGATGCGCTCTTCGACCTGAGACTTGAGGGCGGCACTGGCCTTGTACCGGGCCCGCCCTCTCGCACACACTGTGAGTTTATGCATCTCTACATTCCAGTTCCTTTTAGTGAGAAAAGACCACTGCTTTGGAAGAAGGAATTTTTTTTTCTCTTGTTCAAAAACAGCAGCTGTACAAGAGATTAAAGATCTGAACACTATGACAAAGCTTTTCTGCTCTTGAGTTTTTGAACTCTTGACTTTCAAATGACTTAATTTTTACAAAGTAAGATTTTTAACGGCTTTTATCCACAGTGTCTTTAAAAGACACAAGAACGGCACGTGTTCAAACACTGACAGAGACAGAAGAAATGATTATTTAATATATAAGTTGCTTGGGATGACTTCATTGCAGTCTGTGGGGGTTGGTTGAACCCGTAAAGTTTTCATGAATCTTTCAGCCTTCAGGAGCCGTCATTTGCAAGTTCTGTTGAGTCATGTTGGGCAGCTTCTAAAAGGGGGTAATGACTGTATTTTCCTCGTTCGCAGAAAACAGTTACAAAGTACAAGCTGGGTGTTTCTCAATTTTATTCTTCTCTCCTAAGTGTTTCTTGAATGTGGGTGTCTTCTACTGATGGTCTGTATTAAAGTCTAGTCCAAGACGGTGCATTCTTTAATCAAAGCAACCATTTCAGTAGTTAACTTCAGTATACATTTCTCAAGGTATCCTCAGAGAGTTCAGTCATTCCAGGTCACCTACTACCCGAACAAATCTAAGAGCCCCTGTTCCACAACGGAGAGATATCCCCAACCAAGGCGAAACTCAAGCATGAGAGCAGATTCTTGGAAATTATAGCATCGGGGAATTATAGCATAAGATTCGTGGAAATATAGCATCTCTTTGTCAGAGCTGGCAAAGGTCTACAGTTTTGTGAACAAAAAGGTTTGAAAACTGAGGTGTTCCTTTTTTTCTTCTTACACTTGGTGCCATAATTCACTTGATAGCAAAACCTGACGAGATTCCTATAGTTTTTATTTATGTCATGCCATGGGCTGTTCACTTGTCTGAAGAAATACTAACGGTTTTGATGACAGGGATTGCCCCGGACTCTGTGGAGATGTTTTTATAATATCCAGTGTAGACCCCATATTACCTTTTCAAAATGTAAAAAAAAAAAAGAAATTTTCTTTGGATGGGGGAGTGTAGACACTTCAGAAGCATCACACAGTGACCTGGCTTCATCTAAATCGTGAAACTATTACAAGGCAAATTCTATTTTTTATCTTTTTCTGGCTCAATTCTTGTTAAGCCTTTTATTACTGATTTCTTTTTTGCTCGGAAAGAAGAGAAAGACTGAGTCAGACTGCAGATTGTTAGGAAAACTATTGGCTTTTTTTTTTTTTAAGGATCACATTGATTCAACACTTTCTATTGTGCCCAGAAGTGGACAAGTCTTACTTGTGGCAGAAGTAGTTTAATCATAATTCTGTTGAAAGGTGGGTTCTGTGTATGTGACCAACAATAGCTTATTATGTGAGTTTCAGGTCTGATGTGCCTGCCTCTGCTAGGTTGGGTTGTACTATTTTATTATAATGTATTTGTGAGTATATTTATTTTAATGTTTAACGTTATTCAGCCACTGAAATTGCAAAGTATGTTCAAGGACCCTTTATCATTGAAAAAGGTATAAAAATTCTCATTTATTTTTGCCAAAACAAAGTCAAGAGAGTTGTTCTTTTCTATATATTTTAAAATTTAACTCCCAAATCTGAAAAGAGAAGAAATTAAAAATGCTGTTACTGATGGCCCCTTTAGATGAAATTATATTTGTTTCATTATGGGTCTCTGTTTGGATCATTTATTGTTGATTCTTGGAAGTAAAAATTGGAGAGTCCGTTTCTAATATTAAATGACAAAACCTTTTTGATAATAGTTGCTTTGATTCAAAGAATTGTATGTCTTTGTCTATTCAGAAGAAGATAGTCCCATAATAATTTTTTAAAAATGAATTGTATCAACAGATTTAATTTTATTATATCATATTCCAATTTAAACATGTCTTAACTCACTTGAGGACACTTAAGCTATTCATACTTTTTGACCTAAAATGTTTGTATCTTTCTCATTTCCTTAACTTCTTAGTGACTCAGTGTTGAAAAATACCTACTAACCATAACCTTCCATATTCTGGACTAAATCTTGTTTAGTTCAGGGCAGTGATGGCAGATTTGGTATTTTGAAGAGGAGAGACTAGCTATTATATTTTCCACTTGCTTGAGGTGACAACTCTAAAGGCGTTTTTAAACTGATAAGAGTGCATATGACTATTTTGATATATAATAGAACCTGTGTTTGCTACTTTAGAAGCTTATGTGGCAGAATTGTAACCTAATTTTCATATCTTGTATTTCTGAATCATGACAAAAAATAAATGGGGAACATGCTTTACAGATTTGAAAATCTATTTCTTAGAAATGTGCATTTTTAAAGACACATTGAAGCAAAACACCAGTCTCTTTCATGATATTATCCTAACCTTGCATCTTAAACACTTGACAAGGCTTAATTTTTATCGTTTTTTAGGAAGTAGTATTTTCACAGTAGATGTTTCAGCCCTTGTTTCAGATATGTTCTGGATTTGTGTGACTCCAGTGTTGGGTATATGAATAAAAAGGAAGAAATATGGAATTTAAGAAAATTTCTTAGGTAATTATGTTTCATACACAAATTTATTTTCTGTGCTTTAAGGCTTCATATTCCAACAAGGAAATATCTTCTAGACTCTGAAGGGCATAGAAGAGAGAGATGGGAAAGAACACGCCTTAATATTTCTTGGTCCTTAAATAGAAAAATTGCGGTCACATTGAGAAGAGATGCCTTGGATGGCTTGATTGGCAAATTGAACCTTTCTTTCAGTTTAAGCAACTTGTATACGTAAATGGCATAGGATATCACCTCTGTAATTTTTATGTTTGGATGTTTAAAAAGGAAATTATTTCTTGACTTCTGTCACACTCTTGATTTTATACACCCCATTTTCTCTCATTCGGCCTGTATTTATCGAATGCCTATGAGGAGCTTGGTATCCAGGCACCGATGTAAACAGTACTGGGTGTAAACAGTCTGTCCCCTCCCCGTGAGGAGTCCGTTCCCCTGCTTGCTTCATCCCTCTGAAGGCTCTGATGAGTCTTCCTGGAGAAAGAGGAACTGATCCTCATTCCTTTCTTCAGGCTTCTGAACGTTATGCCACCATCGTTTGAATGCCAAGCTCTATTCTAGGCTGGGAATGTACAAAGGAAAATATGGGCCCTGCCCTCAAATAGTTTATAATCTGGGGGAGGGGGAACGCATGTCAGGAATTACATGGTGGGATTTCCCTGGTGCTCCCGTGGTTAAGACTCCACGCTTCTGATGTAAGGCGTGCAGGTTCAATCCCGATCAGGGAACTAAGGCCCCACAGTGCTGCGTAGCACTGCAAAAAAAGAAAAAGAAATTACATGGTGATCCGACAATAGCTATGACTGAGGCCTCGTAACTAGCGTTGGAAGATGTAACCTGTGCCAGTCCCCGCTGTGAGCGCTTTCTGTCTGACTCACTTAGACCATGCGCTCGCCCTGCCGTGGCGCCTCACCCCCGGGTTCTGAGTGAGGGCACACGCACGGAGGTTAGGGAACAACAAGGTCGCAGCAGCACAGCCACGAAGCCTGGATCCACACGGGTTTTCTGACTCGGAGCCTCCCGGCCGCCATGTGAAACCTCTGTTAGCGGCATGAGGGGACTCCTCGGACTGCCCAGGACAGCCGGGGAAGGTCACACAGGAGGAAGCGGTTGAGATCAACCTTGAGGAATGAATATGAATTTGCCACAAGAAAGCTGGGTTCCTCTCAGGGAGACGAGCGTATGTGCAAGGAGAAAGTGGGAGAGACCCTGGCATCTCCCAGAAAGCCCACGGCGTAATGCAGCTCCAGGAGAGGGCGAGCGGAGGACAGGGGTGGCCTCGGCGGGGGGGCAGGCTTGGGCCACATCACCCCACATGGAGGAGCTGAGACTTCTGCCTCTGAAGAATTCTGAGCGCAAACGGAATGGCTGGATTTTGGAAAGATCATCGCTCTCTGAAATTTCGGGGTTCCTGAGCCCTTGAGCTTTGGAATAAACATTCCTCCTTAGTTTGGGGAAAAAAGTTAGATAGTATTGTTATGGGTTGACTTGTGTGTCTTTAAAAGATGCTGATGTCCTCATTCTCATCATTCTCTTGGATGCGACCTTACTGGGAATGGGGTCCTCACAGACATAACCAAATTAAGGTGAGGCTATTAGTGTCCGCATCCAATATGACTGGTGACCTCATAAAAATAGGCGAAAACAGAGAACCTGGGAGAATACCACGGGAAGACAGTGGCACAGATAGAAGTAATGCAGTTGCAAGCCAAGGATTGCCAGCCTCTAATGAAAGCTAGGAAGAGGTAGGAAAGATCTTTCCCTAGAGCCTTCAGAGGGCGCGTGGCCCCACTGACCCCTTGATTTGGGACTTTGAGCTGCCAGAACGGGGGGAGAATAGATTTCTACTCTAAGTCACCCGGTTAGCGGTCCTTTGTTACTGCAGCCCTAGGTAACGAACAAATGCACTAACTTTGCTTTTTCTAAACGTGTTCATCAGCAGTTCATGTCTGGGAGATACTGTGTCTTGTGCTAAAGAGCATAAGAGGGGGCTTGCCTGGTGGTCCAGGGGTTAAGAATCTGCCTGCGAGTGCAGGGGACACCTGGATCCCTGCTCCAGGAGGATCTCACGTGCCCTGAGGCAACTAAACCCATGTGCCTGAACCACAGAGCTCCAGAGCCTGGGGGCTGCAACTACTGAAGCCGTGCGCCTGGAGCCCGTGCTCCACAGCAAGAGGAGCCGCTGCAGCGAGAAGCCCCCGCCCTCCAAAGCGAGAGAGAGCCCCCGTTCTCCAAAACTAGAGAGATCCCCTGCCCTCCACAGCTGGAGAGAGCCCCTGTGCGTGCAGACCTAGTCCGACAACGAGTAAAGAGCATAGAGAATACACATCAGTTATTGCACATAAGAATGTAAGTTCTTTGCCTGTTCTCAGTACTATGGTGTTTCATGTTAATCCAACAAGAGGAGTAAGCATTTGAAAAGTAGAAGTTCCTAATCTCAGTTTATTCACTTTAAGTGCCGAGTCATTAATCTGAAAGGAAAAAAAATTGCCTTGAGTGAATTTACTGTGCTTTCCTTTGTAAACGTTTGCTGGCTGAATTTGCACAATGATTTACCTGCACTTCACTGCCTGGTTTCAAAAGTTGTTTTTTAATTATTCCAAACATTTATTGAGCTTTAGGACCCACTAAAAGTTAGCCAGGTGGGTTTCCTGGCTACATCAGGGCTTGTTGGTTTAGATCCCATAAAAGACGTTCCTGATGAGGACAGGCAAGTACAGAAGAGGGGCTCTGGAGTGTAAATGAGTCAGGAAAGCTATTACTGTTACTATACTAACTAATGTGGAATTAGTATTATAACAACATCATCATGCAATGTTTGCCACAAAGTATGCAAACCATCTTAAAGCACATGGCAGTGTGTAGCAGTAAGTGTTTATAATGTATGAGATACTGTGTCAATTATATCTCAGTAAAGTTGGAAACAATGTAGAAATACTTGATATTGGAAATCAGTGTTTTGGATTGCTTATCTATGCCTGTGAGAAGGTTTTTAAGCAGTTCATTTTTCTTTTATGCAGGCTCTGCTTGTTTTTATTCTCCTTAGTTCATTTTGTTTATGGGTTTATTTGCACTTGTTTGCCTAACTGGTTTGGGGTCATGTTTCATATTTTTAACTCTTTCATCTTACCTATTGTCAATTCCCACTCGGTTAGCACTATCTTTCTATCCTTGCTTTAAATAAAAATTTTAATAGTTTGGAAGAATTTGA
Organism: Cervus canadensis; assembly: GCF_019320065.1. Taxonomy (NCBI): domain Eukaryota; kingdom Metazoa; phylum Chordata; class Mammalia; order Artiodactyla; family Cervidae; genus Cervus; species Cervus canadensis. The sequence goes on along the minus strand of NC_057408.1, from coordinate 16,695,188 downwards.
TACATACCTATATTAAATATTAGTATGTTTAGATTAAAATAATGTCCTTTTGGGTTTCATAAACTTTGGGAACATTTATATTGGTGATGAATAGACAGGGGGAAAATGGAAAAACTGACATTTTATTTTCTTGGGCTCCAAAATCACTGTGGATGGTGACTTCAGCCACAAAATTAAAAGACACTTGCTCCCTGGAAGAAAAGCCATGACAAACCTAGACAAAATATTATAAAGCAGAGACATCAGTTTGCTGACAAAGGTCCATGTATTCAAAGCTATGTTTTTTTCCAGTAGTTATGTATGGATGTGAGAGTTGGATTGTAAAGAAGGCTGAGCGCCGAAGAATTGATGCTTTCGAATTGTGGTGCTAGAGAAGACTCTTGAGAGTCGCTTGGACTGCAAGGAGATCAAACCAGTCAGTCCTAAAGGACATCAACCCTGAATGTTCACTGGAAAGATTGATACTGAAGCTGAAACTCCAATACTTTGGCTACCTAATGCAAAGCGCCAACTCATTGGAAAAATGCTGATGCTGGGAAAGATTGAGGGCCCGAGGAGAAGAGGGTGACAGAGGATGAGATGGTTAGACAGCACCTATGCTATTTAATTGGAGAAGGAAATGGCAACCCACTCCACTGTTCTTGCCTGGAGAATCCCAGGGACGGGGGAGCCTGGTGAGCTGCCGTCTATGGGGTCACACAGAGTCGGACACAACTGAAGCGACTTAGCAGCAGCAGCATGCTCTTTAATGGACATGAGTTTGAGCAAACTCCAGGAGATAGTGAAGGACGGGAAGCCTGGTGTGCCACAGTCCATGGGGTGGCAAAGAGTCAGACACGACTTGGTAACTGAACAACAATATTGGTGATGAAGAGAACTTTCTGAATGATACTGTTAAATATCAACCAGTAGATGGCGAAAACTGGCAATAAAACCCTTTTTGTTTGGCAGACTGGAGAATAAAGAAGGGAAGCACAGGCCTTTGAGACACTGGGTATGATTTCCATTCCCTGCGTCTTGTCCTTTTCTCTTCCTGGTACCAGCCACCGCTGAACCCAGCCAGCAAAGCTGGGAAAAGGACCAACCATCGGCTCTTAAAAGTGGAAGACATCTTGGCAAGTGAAATCCCACTGCCTACATTTGGAAGGTTATTGGAAGGCCTCTAGGTTTGTACCTAGGACTCCTGACTCAGACCGGTGCCCCTTCGACCAGGTCACCACCTCATTTCATTCACACACTTCTGAGGATTGCTTGCCCTGACACTTCTGGTGGAATCTGATAAGCATGCAATCTGAATGGGGGAGTGGTTTCACTGTCTTGATTGAAGGATTACCCAGAACATTCCTAGGGAATATTTAACCTTAGTCAAGATTAATGCAGACCTGTCCTGAGAATGTTGGATTATCAAGGTGCCACTTAAGTGTGGAAGAATCTGTGGAGTAAAGGAGAGAAGAAGGAAGGCTACCCTTCACTCGGAATGGGCTCTGCGTCCTTCTGGTCCACCCCCTCCCCCCCGCCACTGGCAGAAGGACAGCCTTGGTTCCAGCTCTGGCCTCTCGCTTCCTCGCTCACATGCTGGGTTGCAAGTACTGAGGCTTTCAGTTCCTCCTAAGTAACTTCAGGAGTTAAGGCAAGTTCTGAGAAGACCCCTACCCCAGGACAGGTGGCCTCAGCTCGGCCTTCCTCTGTTTCTGTGAGAACAGATCCCCAGGCCACCGCGCCTCGCCGTCACTGCCGTGGAGAAAAGGCGACGGTCCAGCAGCTGGAAGCAGGAAGGACCATCTTCTTTTACTCCTTGCCTGGATGAGACGTTTGCACCAGGTACGCATGCCTACAGGCCAGAGGTGGGCTGGCGTGTCGGCTGACTGGCTTTGATAAATGAAGAGATGAAAATAATTTCCCGTGCTTATTTTACCAAAGAATGAACGTGTTGATTTTAGTCTAGGAAGGAGACCAAATACAGTGTGAGAACGTATGTGCACACACCGCGGTACTCAATCCTTGTATTTCGAAGACCACAACAAACGAGGCTCCCCTTAGGTTTCACTTGAGCCCTATCAGGTGTTACTCACTCCATTGTGTGTGTGCGACTCTTGGCAACCCCATGGACTGTAGGCCGCTAGGCTCCGAAATTCTCCAGGCAAGAATACTGGAGTGGGTAACCATTCCCTTTTCCATGGGATCTACCTGACCCAGGGATGGAACCCTGGTCTCCCTGCATTGCAGGCAGATTCTTTACCGTCTGAGCCACCAGGGAAGCCCAATTAACTAAGCCGCCATGCTATTAGTAAACATTTTTTTCCCCTGGCACTTTGTCAAAGACTTTTAGAAATAAAAATAAGCACATGCAACTTGTCTGCCCTCTGTGGTTTTTTATCTTGGGGCCATTTGTACTGATGAATTTCTTTTAAATGTTTACGTATATAAAATGTATCTATATGAATGTGTATAAAAATATTAAAAATGTGTACACATATGTGTATATATAGGTTGGTGTATGTATAGATAACTCGAGAAGGTGCGGACGTCTAGAGCTGAGTGCTGGACAACCTCGGGAGCCTTTAGAAACCCACCCGCCCTGACTGTGGGGCTAAGGGCCTGAAACTGCCCCCGCGGCTCCTAACCCAGCGCCGAAATGGTTGGGAGCAAGGAAAAAAGAACCTGCCTGCAATGCAGGAGACCTGGGTTCGATCCCTGGGTCAAGGAGATGCCCTGGAGAAGGGACAGTCTTGTTGCCCGGAGAATTTCATGGACAGGGGAGCCCGCGGGCCGCAGTCCCTGGGGTCGCAGAGCCCTCCACCCCCACTCGCTCAGAACAGCGCTTGGCCGCCCCGGCCGTCCGTCCGCGGGCCCGGGAGCCGCGTCTAGCCTGGGCCCGGGTGGGGTCTCCGAAGAGCGCCCTCTGCGTGGACAGCCAGGAAGCAGCTGGAAGGAAACGCGAGGCTCGGGGCTTCCCTCGCGGAGGCGCGCGCGGCGTGGCCTCTCTTCTCGGGAGGCCGGCGCCGAAGCCCCCTGCTCGGGGTCAGCATCGGCCGAGTGTGGACACCCGGGGTGCGGACGCGCGCGCCCGCGAAGCGCGCGCCCGCGGCTAGAAAGGGTCCAAGCAACTCCCGGCGCCGGTTTTCTCGGTGTCTCCCGCCTCTGCCCCCGGCAGCCGACCCCCGCCGCGGGCGGATCCCCGGGCGCCCCCGGGCCCTCGCGGGCCCCGGAGACCCCGAGCGCGCGCCCGGGCGCCGCAGGCCCGAGGAGGCCCCTCGCGCGCCCACCGCGCCGCCCGCCGCCCCCCCGCCCCCCCCCGACCCCGGCCGAGCGCGCGGAGCGGGCGGGGCGTCCCGGCCACCCCCATTCCCCCGGCTCCCGCCCGCCGAGCCCCCGGCGGGGCGCGCGCTCCGCGCCGGCCGCGGCGCCTTTAACCCGGCCGGGGGGGGGGGGGGCGGCTCCGGGGAGGGCCCGTCCTTTCTTCTTTTTTTGAATGAACCGTGTGACGCAAGCACAGGAAACCGGGCGGTACGAGCGGAGAATGAAGTCAGAGGCCGGGCCCCCCGCGCCGCCCCCTTCCTCCCGCCGCCCCGCCCCGCGCCCGGTCCCCCCGCCGCCGCGAAGGTGCGGGCGCCGGGCCCCCCCGGGCGGCGTCCTCGGCCGGAGCGCGCGGCGCGGGGGCGGGGAGAGGGTGCGCGGCCCGGAGGCGGGGTGCGCCGGTGGGGTGCAGCGGAAGAGGGGTCCGGGGGGGGAGAACTTCGTAGCAGTCATCCCTTTTTAGGAAAAGAGGGGGAAAAAAAATAAAGCCCTCCCCCGCCAGCGCCGCCTCCCACCCTCGCGGCACCACACACAGCGCGGGCTCCTCGCGCTCGGCACCGCGGGGCCGGCGCGGCCAGCCTGCGTCTATCGGCAGTTCTTCGGAAAATGCATTGGCCGTTCGGAGTTTGATCCGGAGAGGATCCCCGCCCGCGTCCCCGGCTCGCCCGCCGGCCCCGGCCCGGTGTTCTCTCCCCGGGGAGGCGTGAGGCGGCCCCGCGGATACAGATCCATGTGTGTGCCCGCGCGTGTGTGCGCGCGTGAAAATTGCCGAGAAGGGGAAAATCACAGGACTTCTGCAAATACCGACTGAGAAATGGTAATTCATCCGCCGCCGCCGCTGCCTTCCGTTTGCTCGCGCTCTTGAGATCTCCGGTTCGGATTCCTATGGATTGACATTTCTATGAAGAAGTCTGGGAATCAAACTGGAAATTCTCCTAATTTTTTGCACCCCCCTCCCCCAACTCCTGATTCATTTGGAAGTTTTCAGAGCAGCTCTAACTGGAGAGTTCTGAAGATTGATGGAATCTTTTTGCCTTTTCATTTGTTTTCACAGAAAAGGAAACTTGACAGAATCATGCTGTCCTTAAAAAATACAAGTAAGTTCTTTGCACAGGAAATTGGTTTAATGTAACTTTCAATGGGAACCTTTGCGATATTAACTTTAAGTGCTTTGGAGTAAGTTTAATTTCCAGGCAGTTTAATATATTCTTCTAAGCGTGTAACTTGTAGTGTGTGTGCCCTGCTTTCAACCAGCGTATAGAGGGAAACGCACCTGATTTTGACTGATTAGTTTTTTTAACCTTTCAGCATCACGGAGGAGGTAGACTGATATTAACAGTAATTAATAATGTGCCTCATGAAATAAAGATCCGAAAGGAATTTAAATAAAAATTTCCTGCATCTCATGCCAAGAGAGAAACACCAGAATCAAGTGTTCCGCGTGATTGAAGACACCCCCTCATCCAGGAATGCAAAGCACATCCAATGAAATAGCTGGATTATAACTCTTCACCCCTCTTGCGGGGCCGTGGGGCAGGCAGCGGGGGGCGAGAGGTGCTGTGGGGACCCGGCTGCCCTTCCGCTGCGGAAGGATGGCGCACGCGGGGGGAACAAGCTACGATAACCGGGAGATCGTGATGAAGTACATCCACTATAAGCTGTCGCAGCGGGGCTACGAGTGGGATGCGGGAGATGCGGGCGCCGCGCCCCCCGGGGCCGGCCCCGCTCTGGGCATCCTGTCCTCCCAGCCGGGCCGTGCGCCAGCGCCCTCCAGGACCTCCCCGCAGCCGCCCCCGGCCGCCGCCGCCGGGCCTGCGCCCAGCCCGGTGCCACCTGTGGTCCACCTGACCCTGCGCCAGGCCGGCGATGACTTCTCTCGGCGCTACCGCCGCGACTTCGCCGAGATGTCCAGCCAGCTGCACCTGACGCCCTTCACCGCGAGGGGACGCTTCGCCACGGTGGTGGAGGAGCTCTTCAGGGACGGGGTGAACTGGGGGCGCATCGTGGCCTTCTTTGAGTTCGGAGGGGTCATGTGCGTGGAGAGCGTCAACCGGGAGATGTCGCCCCTGGTGGACAGCATCGCGCTGTGGATGACCGAGTACCTGAACCGGCACCTGCACACTTGGATCCAGGACAACGGAGGCTGGGTAGGTGCTCGTCCGGGTGGGGGTCAGGGCCCGGCGCCTCGGGTCCCCGCGGTCGGAGGGTGGGGTGTGGCTGGGCCCAGGGTCGAGGGCAGGCCGGTGAAGTGAAACCAGGTGTGTGGCCTCCCTTTCTCTTCCGCTGCAGAGAGCTCTCCCTGCCAACCCTACTGTGATCACTTCTTCCCTGGAGACATTGCTTCCCTTGCCTGCCAGCCACTGAGGTTCAAAGATCCAGCCTTTGCTGGATCAGTAGAATCTGGGGATAAAGGGCATCCCTTCAAGGTTTCCCATACTGGGAGTCCAGGGATCCCCATGATCACGGTACCTGGCCGAGTAGCTTATTGAAAAGGAGCATTTCAGGGACAACTCATAAACTGGACACCAGGCTGAGTCCTGGCTATCTGCATCAGAAATAACCTCCCCTGGGGGTTTCTGCTTTGTCCTAAAATTTGGGAACCACTGGATTAGAAGAACAGACTCCTCTAGAGGCCCTTCTCTGACTCACTTGGTAAAATCTACCCAAAGAGGAAAACCAGCGTAGCCCCTTTCCCGAGAAAACTTGGATGACTGTGGAAAGGTAAGTTGACTTCCAGAGTCCGGTGACCCTGACCTCCAATTAGTGCCACGTTCCTAGTGGGCAGTGACCTTGTGTCTTGAAGAACCCTTGGCTATGGGTGTTTGTTTCATCACTGACAGATTTCGCATTGGCCACCTACCTTGTGTTCTATTTCCATAACTTGTGTATGATTTAGAAGTTTACTGGAATTTTTAGTATATTTTATTTTACACCCTAACCTCCTAACCTACAATGCACATCGTTTGGTGGGATCCTCTGCTGGGCAAACTTGCATCCAGAGTATCTGTATAAAGATAGAAGAATTGATTCTTAGCTGTGGATTCTCATGCTGTGACTTTAGTTGAAGTGATTGATGCTTGTATTTTTGAAGAACATCTGTGAGCTTTTTTTTCCTGGTACTGTTGTGCTAGGCAGAGCCTCTGTCATGTCACCATGAAGCTCTTTTCGTGAGTGTGATTCTCTGGGGGAGGGGTGCAGCTCAGAAGACTGAAGAAGTGTCATTGACATCTGTACTTCATATCTGAAATGATTAATTTGTGAAAAAGTGAAAGGAATAACCGGTTCAAGTTTTTTGCAGACTTTTTGTTTTAATCTGAAGAGCTGTCTTTGAAAAAGGATGCCATTCAGTGCCTCCTTTTACGGTCTCTAGGAAGATTACTAATATTATTATTTTATAGGACCTAACAGGAATAAAAACCTTAGAAGTCACTGCATGTGGGTTTGATTTCAAGAAGCACGTTATCTATTTTATACGGTTACAAAGTGTGCTAGTATTAGGGGGCTGAAAAGAGAAAAGTCCAAGAAAAGTAGATGACTGACGTGAACATCTGATCCAACTTGACCAAAGTTGACGAAATATTGATACCACTGTTTAGTGTTTAAAAGTAAAAACCCCACTTAATCTCTAAAATTTATTAATAAATGCTTTTTGTGAACTGTTTGTTTCTTTTAGATCCCATTTTACCAGATCTTTAGTAATTCTGGAAGAGTTCTGTAGAAGGTGTAAGGAATATTTTTGTTAAATGTTTGATTAAGTAGGTGATTTTGTTTTTAACCACTATAACCAAAGAGGTAGGGACTTCCAGACACCAAAAGGATCATTTTGAGACCAAAGTAAAACTAACTGAACAGTCTGACTATTACATACTTTTGTGAAAAAATATTAAAAATTTTTTCTTTCTGGTTGAAAGAAAGCCAAGGTTGTAACTGTCATGTGTCAAGTAATTCAATGAAAAGATGGGAAATGGAGACATTTGTTTATGATAGAAATTAAGATGTAATCTTGATCTTTGTTGTCAAGTTGTGGTATATTAACATCTCATACAATTGAATTTTCTTTTTAAGTGAAGTCTCGCTCTTTCCTCCTTTCAAAATAGAATTTTCTTAGTAGAGCCTATCTTTGTGGTCAACAGGTATCTGAGGTTGATAAATGTAGAGGCTACATTTTATGATGCCAAACCACAATGACGTACCATAGAACATGATAAACTTCTTGACAAAACCTCTTATAGTAAAAATAAATCATGTAGAAGCACAAATTGCTGATGGTGAAATGTGTAGCATTCAGGACAACATAGAGATGGATAACTAAATAGGAAAACAAAGGACTTTGGCAGAAAAAAAGTGTGAGGAAATGCTATCATAAATGGGTACTTTGGAATAATAAAAGAGGTAGTATTATTTGAGAAGTATATTTGGGAGGCTGATTTACATGTCCTTTCCAAAGATGCATTATGAATCTAAATTTTTATTTTGAGCATTTGGCATCCAGACAGATTTTCCTCCCAATTTGCACCAATCAGGGTTGCTTCTGTCATAACACGTGTTGTGGTACGGCGTGAAGGACTCGGTGCGGATGGGCACGTTTTGGAGGAGGGCTGGCATGCTCTTCCAATGTTGGACAGTGACGGGCACTGCTTCCAGGGCTCAGTGGATCAGCCCATCTGCTGAATCTGTTCTGATGGGGGCTTTAGACTCGAAGTCACATTTGTTCTTTGCTGCTGCTGCTTCTGAGGCTGAGGGAGAACGGTTTGCACTCCATGCTCCATAAGCTGGAGAAAGCAGGGCCTTGGATGCTAAGTGCCTCAGAGGTGGTCTCAGAAGTCTGCACGTTACACAAACACTGAAGAAGAAATTGGCCGTGGAGTGGGCTGTGGCTTTATCCCTGAGTCTGAATAAAGCATCCAGAGGGAGGCAGGACGGCAGAGCAGCGAGATGGCAGTGGTTCTAGGGAGCATCTGAGAACCGCCTCTCCACGTGCGGGAGCTCTCAGGCACCCCCTGGGAGCGTCTTGGAGGAGCAGAGCCTCAGGTCCCACCCAGAGCCTCTGAGTCAGAGCCTGTGGTTCGCACATCTACAGGTGTTGGGGTGCACAGGGGAGTTAGAGGTGCCGGCTACCATCACCGACCACTGATTCCTGTGACATCTTTTAGGAAAAATGAGAGTCCCGGAGGGGTCCTGCAGCGTCCCCTTCCAGTGGCCTCCTGGGATCCATGGTGTTACCTAGGATGCCGAGTATTTCCCAGGTATCTGCTAGAGTGGTCTGAGCTTTGGAGGAGAGAGGCTGGAATGCTGTAGAGATGAGCGAAATGATCACAAGCTCTGACCTCAAGGATGTTTTTCGTGGTAACTATACAGTCTGTGGGCCTTCCTCGGTGGCTCAGAGGTAAAGAATCTGCCTGCAATGCAGGAGACAAGGGTTCCATCCCTGAGCCAGGAAGATCCCCTGGAGGAGGGCACAGCGACCCACTCTAGTCCTGGCGGGCTACAGTCCATAGGGTCGAAAAGAGTCGGACACGACTGAAGCAGGTGAGCGCAGTACAACATGTCCTGGCACTGGTGGCCCCGTTAAAGGAAGATAGCTTTCCCACTCCCAGTAAGGACAGGAACCTTAACTCTTCATGGCTGTATTCAGTATTGTTTTATCCCCTTGTAACTCAGTTCAAATTTCTGTAGATGAGTTTAGGGGCCCTGGGACCACTTCATGGCCACGGTGGCTTTTGCAAGCAGAGGGTTGAGATGTAGGCAAGTGGATGATGAACGGTGCGCTCTGAACTGAGAAACGTGAGAACATTTTGCTTCCTGTCTTAGGAGAGAGGGAGATGTCTGACAACTGCAAGGATAAGACGCTTTAATAGGCGATTGGCTTCCTTCTGTTGAGATGGTGGGGCAGCTTTTTTTGTGTGCTCATGTTTTGGTCTCTGTGGTTTAGGAAGACAGGAACTTACTTCTCCACATCCAGTAGAGGTTAGCTTCCTTTTTATTAGTTGGTCAGCAAGCAGTTTCTCTTTTCTGTACATAGTCCACATCCACTCAAACATTTGATTAACTGGAAAGCAAGACCGTTCTCAGGCCAGTGAACAAAATACATGAGAAAACATCGTTTTTCTAGTGGTTGAATGTTAGCTGCTTAAGGCCAATTTTGGCAGCAAAATGATAGGATTAAAAATAGCCTGAAGATGATCCAGTCTTAAATAATATATTTAATGATGAACTTTCCTTGGGAAAGTGCATCTTTCTGCCTGCGAAGAATCATATGACCCCTTTCAGTAATATATTCTGTAGAGAAAAGATACAGTATGGCTCCTAGACTTGCAGTCATGTGCTGTTGAGCAATCACATTTGGGGACTTTTGTAAAATTTGACAGTTCACTCAGTTCTCTTTTCTGTTTTAGGGCCTTTGTTGCTGTTTAATGTCAGTCGAAAACATGGCTTTCTTCTGTGCATCCTGTTACTTTTAGCTGTGCTTTCTAGTGAGAACGGATTGATCTTTTTAGCAATCCTTGGTTGAACTAGTACATTTCAGACTCGCTAAATGTCATTAGGCCACATAGAACACCAGGTAACAGAAAGCCACAGATTTTTTTTTTTTAAGCCAAACTCTTATAGTTTATCTTTCCTCCCAGTCCTTGTCAGCTTTTGGAGGCTGATAAACCCACTCATAAAGCAGGTGTGTGGGTACTGTGTGTATTAACAGCAGTCTCTCCCACTCAGCACACCCCCACACCCATTTCTGAGGTCATCCATCGTGTCTTTGCAGGAGCAGTATTTCAGTGGTATTGCAGCGTTTGTGCTAGAAAAACAGCACTGTCTTTGTAGTGTGCGAGTGAAAAGGTTTCTTCTGCCCCCAGAGATATATTGTGTTTGAGGTTCAAAGGTTCTGTTAAACCTTTTTAAAGTAATCTAATAGCGCCTGACTCAGGTATGGCGGTAACCTCGCACGCTGGTCCCCCTTCCCCCAGCTTCATACAGGGGACCACTCGGAGAAGTGAGTCCAGCACGGGGCTCTTCTTTCATCCCTCTTGGTTTGATTCAAACCAAGTCAGTGAGTGAGGTTGAAACAGGATTAAGGATGAAAGTTAGCCGAGGACTGGGACGGTTATTCAGCAGAGCTGATCGCGCGTCTTCTCTGTGCCCCGTCCTGGGTCAGGTCGGGGGTCCCGGGAGGAAGGCATTTTCCCTGCCCTGGATGCTGTCACAGGCCGGGGCTAGAGATGTCGTGAATTCTGTTGCCCCCCAGCCCAACGAGATGATTCTAAACTCTCAGATTTAGAGGGGGAAAAAAAGCTAAGTGTGTGTTATTTTGCATACACTTCAGTATTTGTCTGAAAAAGTTATTTCTAACCATATGCCTATTCATGTGTGCATTAGGCCTGATTTAACTAGGAGAGGAATATAGATAATTAAAAAAAAATATTGTGTTACATGGACGTGTGCTTAAGAGAACTGAAAGGCAAGGGGAGTTCCCTTGTTAAATATTTACCCATTTGGTGCTGTTTATACATATTATGAGGACTTAATAAACACTAGTCTGCAGTTTTTAAAGTATTTCATTAATTCTTTTTCAGTAAGAGACAATCAAGGTCTGATGAAGATGGTTAGAATAGATTAATTTGAAGAACTATCTTTCTTAAATCGTTTTGGTATGCAGAAAAGTCAGAGTCGACTTGAACCAAAACAGGGGAGAGATGAAAATAAAAGCTTTTGTTTTGGTTTGGTTTTAGGTTCTAGTCCTATTTCTGTTTGTTAAGAGGCTTCTCTTCCAAAACTTGCATACAGAAGTTCCTAGTCCACGGTGACGTTTGTGCTCCTGAAGAGCAGGTGTTTGCCATCTAACGTCTTTTATTCGTGGTCCTTCTTCTGTAATGAAGGTTGTAAAACTTTCGAAATCACGACAAAGCCATTTTCGTTTCTAAAAGTATTTTTGTAGATTGCTGCTTGTTCTGATCTGCTCGATTCTGTAGTGCCAACATGACTTCTCTGCCCTTCATTTGCCAGACCAAAGATAAGCCCAGCTGTGCTTCACTGAGCACGGTGATGGGCGTCTGTTGCCCTCTCTAGAGCCACGTGGGCTTTCTCATCGGGACCTGCCCCCCGCCCCCCGCACCAGCCTCCATCGCTGACCCCTACTTGCCCATCATCCCAGGGCAGGGGGACCTGCGGGGTGGACTCCTCGTGAGCCTCTAGCACGTGAAGGGTGGGCTCACCTGCAGGAGAGAGCACTTGTCTGGACTGCAAGGGAGCAGGGCAGGAAAGGGGTCTGTCTAAGCTGGAGTACCTGGACCCCATCTGCATTCTCGCCACAAGCAGCCAGGCAAGGAAAAATTCTGTGATCAGATATGCTGGCTTTCCCTCCAGAGACCATAAATTCCAACCCTGTGCAGGAAAAAGATAGGATCTGCTGGAGGAGTATACTGGCTCCGATCTCTGCAGTGGGAGAGTCGAGTGGGCCTGATGGTCTAGCCTGAGATGAAGTTTCACTAACTCAACGCAGCTAAAATAACTTATACTGAAGACTACTTCCCCAAACGCCTTAAGAGGCTCTTAAGCACGTTAGAAAGGGAATCTCCCTGCCATGCTGGCGTGGCCGTTGGTAGCAGCTACAAATGCACTAAGGGCTACTTGGCTGGTTTTCTCAGGCGATGGACCAGGTTCCATGAGAAAGATCTCTGATGTTTCCATTCTGCTCCTTGTTTTGCCTTCAGAATTTCAGAGATGGAGCCACATTCCATTTTCGGTTAATAATCAGGTCGTCTGTGCTCTGGAGCTTCAGCATAACGAGTCAGCTTATGACCGACCCCCTCGCCTCTCTATTCCTCTGTCCTAAAACCAACCCAAGGATCTGTGGTATCAAGTGAAGCTTAAATTTCTCCTAAAACCATCCCAAGGATTCATGGTATCAAGTGAAGCTTAAATTTCTCCTAAAACCAATCCAAGGCTCCGTGGTATCAAGTGAAGCTTAAATTTCTCCTAAAACCAAGCCAAAGATCCACTGTATGAAATGAAGCCTAAATTTTCCAAGGGAGATTTTACCATTGAGAACAATGCATCTTTCTTGTGATAGTCCCAATTACTGTGTTTCTGAATTTTTAAGCAGTCTTTTCTTAAGCTGCAAAAGAAGATGGAGAGTTTATGACTTCTGGTGCTTGGAGTACCAGACCAGGCACTGATGTTGTAGGTTGTCTTTTCTTGACTTTTTCCAGCTCTTCTTCACCAATACTCAGATTTCTTCTGCTTTGAGCACAGTGAATGCCATCCCTATGTGTTACCTTTGAAATAGAATTTTCGAAGAGTATGTGGGATAAGTACTTAGTCCCCTCAGGTCAGTGCCTCCTTACAATTAGCATAGGAATAAAATTAATTACATCATTATATCATCATACTTAGATATTGGTATTTTATCTCTTGAGGGAAAAAGTTCTAGAAAGGATGTTCGTTGACATCTCTGAGTCTAAATTTCAGGACTATATCCTCCCATTTTCTTTACGAATTCCTGCCAGGATTGTCTTTCTTGACCTCTGTCTTTTTAACACTGAAAATTTTTACAGGCGGTTTGAAGCTATTTTCTAAAAAAATTGTAAATATAATAGTGCAGAGTCACTTACTAAATATTTAAGTGACAACATAAGAAGAAAAATGATGTGAAGAAGTCTTAATCAAGGAAAAGGAGCAATTGTTTGCAAATTGTAACCATGAGGCGTTCCTGGCAACGGGCTGTGATGGGAACGAAAGGGTTTTAAAGATCCTGCTATTGTGTAGGGTACGGACACTGCCTATTTCCACTGAAAACATTTTATTGAGGGCTTACTATGTGCACAACTGTATGCCGGGTGTTTCACTTGAGTGAAAAATGTGGAAGATAACCTTTGCATCTAAGGAACTCGCTGACCAGTAGTGAGACTAAGGTAAGTGCTGGGTAAATTGCTGTAATCCTTGACACACTTCGGTGGACGGCGATCTGGTCCAGCCAGAAGGGGATCTGGCTGCGTTTCATGCAGGAGGTGATGGGTAGGAGATACAGCGGAGGGCAGGCCAGGTAGCTGCGCTGGAGGAGGCAGGACAGGTGGGAATGCTTGCGGCGTCACTGGGGAGTTGAGAAGAGTCTGACCTGCCTGGGGCGTAGAGAGCCCTGGTGAGGTAAGACTGGTCCTAAGTGGACAGTTTGTGTTTAACTTGGTAGATGTTAAAAGGATTATTGAGAGGGTTCTGAGTCAAGGCGGGATGTGTGGGCTTGAGGAGGATGGACGGTGGGAGCCAGGTGGGAGGCCTGGGGGGCCGGGACACGTGGGGGTGAGGGAGAAGTGGGTCCAAAGGACTGAACGGACCGAACATGAGGAGGGAGGCAGGGAGGGAAGCGGAGGCGTGAATTCAAATCTGGGCTGTTTCCCAGAAGGATGTGGTCCTTAAGAGAGCAAGCAACGATAAGCAACGTGACTGTTTTGTGGGATAAATGTGATGGAATTAGTTTTGGACAATTTCAACTTGGGCTCCTAATAGAGACCCCATGGACTACAGCCCGCTCCCTGGGATTCTCCAGGCAAAAACACTGGAGTGGGTTGCCATTCCCTCCTCCAGGGGATCTTCCCGACCCAGGGATCGAACCTCTGTCTCCTGCACTGCAGGTGGAATCCCCCCACTCCCCGCCAATCGGATGCCCAGGTGGGGATGCCCATGGCAGTTGGTCTTAAGGATCTGGACTCGAGAGAGACTCTGAGGCTGGAGTACACTCTGCCTTTTCCCAACCCCCATCGATTCCCCGTTTCCTTTCTTCACTTCCCAACATGGTCCTGACTTCCCCTGCTGGTTCTGCCTTCTTTTATTATCGCTGTTTCCATGCCACCTTCCCCCCAGGGTCCTCTGTGGGTGTCTAGTGATTGAATGGAGGTGTTCACCTCCATGTTTTACTACTCAGAGCTTGGCCCTCCATAACTGGTGTGCCTACTTAAAAGATAATTCCTTCTGAGTCAGATGAGTGTGATTCCAGCATCCTGATAGCATCCTCCCTTTGTGGGGGTCTTACAAAGTCTAGCTGTTCTCCTTCACTGGCACTTTCTCACTTAATAAATATTCCTGGGACTTGCCTGGCGGTGCAGGGGTTAAGACTCTGAGCTTCCACTGCAGGGCGCGTTTATCCAGTCCCTGGTTGGGGAACTAAGATCCCACATGCCTCACACCACAGCACCTCCCCCCCCAAAAAAAGAAGAGAAATAGTCCTCCTATCACATTTAAGCTGCACCCAGCATAGCAGATAATAGGTGCACACAATGACTGTTGATTGAGTAGATGGATTGTGACAGAGGCAGTTTTTTAATATAATTTTTATTTATTTTATTTTTGGGCCTGTTGGGTCTGTATTGCCTTGTGCAGGCTGTTCTCCAGTGGCATCTGACAGGCTGCTTTTTGTGGCAGTGTTGGGGCATCTCCTGGCAGCGGCCCCCCTTTCTGTGGTCCCAGGCTCCGCAGCACAAGCTCAGTAGTTGTCGGCACACAGGCTCAGCTGCTCCGCGGCCTCTGGGATCTTCCTGGACCAGGGATCGAAGTGATGTCCCCCGCCCTGGCCGTCAGATTCTTATCCACTGGACCCCCAGGGAAGTCAGACAGAGGTGCTTCAAACATCAAACTCGCCCTCACGACTACTGTCCCCACCTATTACATGAGTACATGTGTCCCACTCCATGATGTCCCCTTAGAGGGACGTGTGTGTTCCCATAGTGCTGACGCTGAAGCTCCAGTTCTGTGGCCATCTGATGAGAAGAGCCGACTCATTGGGAAAGACCCTGATTCTGGGAAAGACTGAAGGCGGGAGGGGAAGGAGGTGGCAGAGGATGGGATGGTTGGATGGCATCACTGACTCGATGGACATGAACTCGAGCAAACTCCGGGAGATGGTGAAGGACAGGGGAGCCTGTGCGCTGCAGTCTGTGGTGTCACGGAGTCGGACACGACTTAGTGACTGAACAGCAACCAAAGAATGTGCTCCAAATGTCCCGTCCCACTGATCTGTTGAGGTTTAGTAGCACCAAATGAACAAAAATACCTAAGGGTTTTAATTTCACCCATCATTGAATTGAAAAAGTATGTCATTCATACCTGAAAAGAAATCTAGGTTTTGCTTTATATTCAACTTTCATAAAAGTCCTTAATGCTAGTATTAGAGACTAGCCCTTCAGTTGCCTAATTGTATCTGCTTATACAAAAAATACATGCACACGGTCTGCATATATGTGCATGTGTAAGTCACTCAGTTCTGTCCAACTCTTTGTGACCCTGTGAGCTGTAGCGTGCCAGGCTCCTCTGTCGCTGGGGACTCTCCAGCCAAGAACACGAGTGGATTGCCATGCCCTTCTCCAGGGAATCTTCCCGACCCAGGAATTGAAACCAGGTCTCCTGCACTGCAGGCGGATTCTTTATCATCTGAGCCACCAGGGAAGCCCTATACATATGCATGCCACTGCTACTGCTAAGTCACTTCAGTCGTGTCCGACTCTGTGCGACCCTGTCCCTGGGATTCTCCAGGCAAGAACCCTAGAGTGGGCTGCCATTTCCTTCTCCAATGCATAAAAGTGAAAAGTGAAAGTGAAGTTGCTCAGTCATGTCCGACTCTTCGCGACGCCATGGACTGCAACCTACCAGGCTCCTCCGTCCATGGGATTTTCCAGGCAAGAGTACTGGAGTGGGGTGCCATTGCCTTCTCCGATACATATGCATAGTTGTTCTCAATTCTGCTGTTTTATGTCTCAGACCCAATTCAGATAATCTTGACGTCTAAGATTATTTTCCATTATATTACCATTAAAGAAAGAGGACTCCTGCATGGTTCTCACGGTGGGGACAAAGTGGTTTTTCCTTTCTTATTAATGTTGTAGCTCAATTATAAAAAAACTATAGCATAAAAGTCACAAGGGTAGGTGGTCCCCTAGTTCTTCTTCCCTGAAAACAAGCAGCCCCTGGAAAGGTGGGAGTCAGTGCAGCTGTGTTCCCAGAGGAGAGAGAACCCGAGATTTCATTTCCCCAGACGCTGACCACCAGGAAGACCCCCAAGGGTGGCAGGGAGCAGCCCACTGGCCTGGCAGCCTGGGGCTGGGTTCTCTGTTCTGGTTGAAGCAAACATCACAGCCTCTCTGTGGTTTCTAAGAACTGGTGGAATTTGCATGTTGAGAATCCTCGTTCCTTGGCATGAAGCAGACTCAAAAGCATCGTTGCTCATCATTTGTCATCTGTTGGAGAAAGAGCGTGTGATTTGTTTACTTGTAATGAAGCTTGACCATACTTCTCCAGGGGCCTTTTCAAAAGAGGGATGTGTCAGCTTACAGACCTGTCCCCATGAATGAAACCACAAGCAAATGCTCCCCCCCATCTTCCCTTCTCGCCTCTCATTTCTTCCGAGGCCATCTGTGCTTTATGTCACCACTGCCAGGCCCTCTTCAAGTGGCTTATCTGTGGGCGAGTTCAGAAACTTCAGATGATAAAGGACACCCAGATAATTGGCCGGTTCTCCAGAGTGTCTGTCCCCTCAGCTGCTGCCAGATCCCCTCTTAATGAGTCTGCCTGTGACAGTGGGGTCTGAGCTCCTCCGGCTCCGTGGGAAAATGAGCTTCCCTGCTTTGTAACAGCTTGCGGCTTGGGGGGAAAATGACAGCCATTGCACAAGTTTCCTTTGAATGTAGTTTTCTTTCCCATAAATGATACTTGGAGAATACACTTAAGGGGTTATTAGTTTTCTATTTCATGCTTGGCCTGTGTGTGAGAATAACACAAGCTGTCACTGCAAATCAGCAGCTCAACACACTTTGTCTGGTTAACGTGAGCATTTAATATTTGGCTCAATTAAAAATTAACTGATGAAAATACATGTCAAATGGAATTTGAAAATACCTTTTGTAGGGACTATTGAAAGGGCATGGCCAATGAGTAAATTAGTGGTTTGCAAATGTGGACACTTTGGGGAAATTTAATACAAGTTGAGACCCATGACTCTTCCTTCAAACGTCTCTACCTGTTTGGCTCAGCATGAAGTTGAAAAGGATGTCCTCATGCGTATTAGAATGAGCCTACTTGCATCTCTGTGCTTTCCGGTAAAAGAGTGTGTGTGATCCTACAGTTGAAGCAGACAGAGCAAGAAATGCTTTTTTTTTTTGAGTTGACTGCACGCTGCAGGCCAGCTTGGAGAGGTGGGAGCGGGAGTCTAGGGGGTAGCGTTCACTCGATGGCAACTGCAGGAGCGCAGCGGGGTGCTGGGGTGGAGACGTGCACCCCCATTGGGCGTTTATCAGAGTTGGGGAGGTCCTCCCAGGGCAGGCGCTGCGGAGGCTGGGCTGGGGAGCAGAGTGCCTCCAGCAGTCAGAGCCCGGGGACAGAGGGCAGAGGCAGGAGGGCGCATGGGGGGCGGGACAGAGGGGCTCAGGCGGGCGTGAGGGTGGGACTCCGGGCCTCCAGCACAGGCAGGGGCCGAGGGTTCCATGCCTGGTCAGGGAACCAGGACTCCCCCTGCCCCACCGCCAGAGAAGGAGGTGAGGCTGGAGTGCACCTCCGTGCAGGGGTTTATTCTAGAACAATTGCCCTGACTGCACTCAGTGGGCAGGGCCAGTGCTTCAGAGCTGGCGGGGCGGGCTCAGCAGCCCTGCAGACGCTGGGAGCCGAGGACAGACACGGGGACCACAGGGGAGGGCTCGCTCGGAGCCGCCACGGGACTGGAGCGGAGAGACCTGGAGGAAGATGTGGACTGACTGAGTGCTTCAAAGCATCGCTCATGTCTTCTTCAGTTCTAGCGGTCTTTTTCCTCTAGTCGTTTTGAAAAGAATGTGGTCCATGTTCTGGTTATATACAAGTATTTTTTAAAGTTTCCCATTCCCTTAAATTAACACTGCCATATTGAAACTTTTTTTCTTAGAATTCACAAAAATCATGACTGTTTTTGTTAGAATGCGGTAAATCTTCATTAGCAATCAGTTACTAAAGGTGTATTTGAAGAAAATTCAGTTAGGAAAGGCAGGTTTTGTAGAGTTGGGTCTCCAGGGGAAAACATTAATTACAATGGTGGTCTCTCGCCTTGATGGGGGATTTCAGTTTCCAAAGGAATTTCGAATCTGTTGGCCCATTTCATCTTCACAAAACTCTAGGCAAGGCGGGGTTATGTTCCCACTTCTCTTTGCCTTTCCCTCCCACACCCTTTTTATTATTTGTTTACTCACACATGAAGAGAAAACGTGGACTCCCAAAGCTACAGGAGAGCCAGTAAGTCCAGAGAAGCGGAGCTCAGGGCGACTCGGAGTCCAGGGGATGTGTCTCTCTGCGCTGCTTCTCAGGGTCTGTTTTCGTAAGGACACCGGGTTCCTTAATGGAAACCTAAACGAGTGCATCTAATTTTGGAAAATAGTGTCTGCTACAGCTCTTTAGCTCAAGCACTTTCAGGAAAAGTAAAATGTAATCTCAACATTTCAGGTTATTTTGAGATGTGTTTCGTGTTAACGGCAGAGGGACATCTCATGTTTGCCACAGGACGCTCTTGAGCGGGGCGCACTTGACCTTGAGATACCTTCTCAGGGGACAGTAATATGGTGAATGTGAGAATTTGCTAAAACTCCATGTGAGAGTTCTGGAAGACAGCCGTTTTCAGCAGGGGGCAAGTGGATTGTATGAATGTAAATGATTGCTGCTGGCTGGCACCTAACTAGCAATCTATGTTTTTATTTACTTTTAAGATCAGGCTCCTGTCTTTAGGGAACCAACATAAATTTAGTGAGTGAAAGGTTTTTTGAACTGAAACAATGGTGGTGCTTTGATCAGTAGAATTTCCTCAGTTCCTAAGGGGCATGTGGATTATACTTTAGTTCGACTTTGTTCATTCAATGAATAATTGTAAGCGTGCCGGATCTGTAACAGAAATCACGACAGCCAGGGACAGTCTCTCATACCTCTGTGAATCCAACATCACGGGGAAGGCAGAACAGTAAACGGGCAAGTAGTTAGCAGTATAATATTGAGGCTACAGCAAAGCAAAAGCAGGGGAATTAGGTACAGGAATGCCGATGGGGCAATTTAATGTCTTGGATTCATTTCTGAGTTTTCCCAGTAGTATTGTGATTTACCTAGAGGTGGTTGAGTGCTTTCTCAATTTTTAAAATTTTTTAATTTTATGTTGAAGTACAGCCGATTAACAATGTTGAGATAGTTTCAGGCGGACGGCAGAGGGACTCAGCCATACGTGCACATGCATCCCTTCTCCCCCAGACCCCTCCCGTCCAGGCCGCCGCACAGCACTGAGCAGGGGCCCTGTGCTCTGGAGGAGGCCCTGGCTGGTGACCCAGTTTAAGTACAGCCGTGTGAGCATGTCCATCCCAGCCTCCTGATTATCCCTTCCATCCGTCCTCCCCTCCTGGCAGCCATGAGTTCATTCCCTATGTCTGTGAGCCTGTTTCTGCGTTGTAAACAAGTTCACTTATATATTCCTTTTTATATTCTGCACATAGGGGATGTCTATGCTAGTTCTCCTTCTCTGTCTGACTGACTTTACTCAGTATGACAATTTCTAGGTCCATCCATGTTGTGGCAAATGTCATGTTTTCGTTATTTTTAATGGCTGAGTAATATTCCATTTATATATGTACCACATCTTCTTTATCCTGAATGACTTTTAAAAAATTAACAGCTCAGAACATGGTGTTCTATCTTAAAGTGAATATACATGTATATATATATGTATAATACAGCCTGCATATGAATTTAAAATAGGTTGCCATGATCAATAATACAGGATTAAAGAAGACTTGTTATCTTTTAAATTTATTTTTATTTTTTGGCCATGTTACATGGCATGTGGGATCTCAGTTTCCCAACCAGGACTCAGACCCATGCCCCCTTCATTGGAAAGTGGGTCCCTAACCACTGGACCACCAGGGAAACCCTGGACCTACTGGCTTTGGCTCAGCGTTTGGAGCCTTTCCCGTTACCACTGCTGATCCTGCCACACCCCCCAGTTCCATTCCCTTCACATTGGTCATTGGCCTCAGTCACTGAGAGTCAGGAGGAAGGAAGGAAACTAATACTAATTGGACCTCAACATGTGCCAGACTCTGAGTTTAACACTTTTATGGATAGAAGATTATTTAACCCCAGTAACCTCCCCCATGAGGGTAGGAAGTGGAATTATGGATGAGGAAACAGAGGTTCTGCAAAATTAAGTCACTGCCTAGTAAGAGGCAAAACCAGATCCTTTTTTAGGCCATCCAAGTGGTCATTGATAGCCTCTGAAACATCAAGAAATTTTTTAAAATCTAAAAACAGAAATCCATGAAAAATAACAGTTTGATGCCTGTGACCTTTTGGTTTCTTTTGCATCTTTTTAGGAAGTCAGTTAGCCGTCTTTATTTTAGTAACTAGGAGGTGAAATCTTTCACTCTATGGACTTTTAAAGTTAAAAGAGAGAGAGCAGCACACACAGAGCAACAGAGTGTTTCTTCTGTCTCTCTCCTCTTTGGCTCCAATAGTCTGTATAAATAGCCTTTGAAAGATACGTAGTAATAATCACTGTTTCATACCCAGACCAGACACCTGATTCAGAAACCCTCCCCGGGGTCAGCGTGGTGTGTGTGTGTGTGTGTGTGTGTGTGTGTGTGTGTGTGTGTGTGTTGGAATAACAAACCCACAGTGCTTTCCTGGTACAAGAGAAATGATCTCACTGTCCAATTGTAACCTGCCTAATGCCTTCATCAAAACAGGGACAAGTCTGCGGTTTTACCCCTGGTTTGATCCTCGGGCCTTCACTGTTCTTATTTTAGGCATGACCTTCATGTTTTTTTCCAAGAGTCCAGAGTTGGAATGGCATGTTACTACCCTTTACAAGATGACGATGTATCTGTTTTTATATTTAGCTGTAAATTTTATTCTACTCATAAACAAACCCACCTTCAGCAACAGTGGTGCATCCAGAGCGAGTTCTTTCCGTCCTCCTCCGTGTGATTTGGATACATTTGGCCCAGGACAGGCAGTGTTTCCACCATAACATTTGAACAGGATGCTGTGTTGATCTCCGCTCAGGGAGTGGCCGCATGGGCCAGGAAACTATTTTCTTAAAAGAAACTAAAACACCAAATTCTGACAAGATAGGAAACTCTTACTACACTCCTTATGAAACTCAACCCCCACCCCGCAATCTCATTGTTGTTATATCTGTTGATGTTATTAAACACATAGAAATGGAATATTTAATTTTATGGTCCTGTGCAGAGTGAAATAACTCAAATTCAAGAGGGAAAAAAAGAACTGTTTT
This sequence comes from Cervus canadensis, assembly GCF_019320065.1. Lineage (NCBI taxonomy): Eukaryota > Metazoa > Chordata > Mammalia > Artiodactyla > Cervidae > Cervus > Cervus canadensis. The sequence goes on along the minus strand of NC_057408.1, from coordinate 16,673,623 downwards.
AAGAGGTTTGCTTAATAAAGCATATATGAATTTAAAAATTTCAAACATTTCTCCCAGGCACAGCACATTATAACTTTTAGAGTAGACCTTCATGATATTTCATAATATCATGAAAAAAGGAAGGCGAATTATTATTCAGGCAGAGGGACAATAGTAACCTTTCATTAAGCAAGATAGAGCTCAATGTTAGACCCTCTAAGCCTTGGGTTCTGTGTTTGCCAGACTGAACACACTACCAGATACACCGTCTCTCTTTTGTGGGCCAGACTGCTTTCAAAATATTGTTCCAGTATAACCTAAAATGTTTCCTTTTATAAGCTATAACCCAACAGTATGATATTTAAAAGGCTGCCTCTGTGTTCTTTTACAAATCCTCAAACGTCCCAGTGACTTCGGATATTTGGGATCTTTGTTGTCTTCAGGACCACGTATGTGACCCGGGGCTGTCTGGCTGGACCTCAGGACGAGAGGAGGGTTTGGAGTCTGTGTCCAAGACGGGCTTCCTGGCCTGCTCTGCCCGGGTTCCCCCTGGGGTTATCCACAGTGTCCCCGTGGACTGGGAGAGCAGCCCTTTGTCACCAGTATTGTCACTTGTGAGCGAAAGGCCTTTGGGACTATAGACACCATTCACGCCTGCAGAGACCACTGTTTGGGTGGTTCAGATGACCCTCAGGCCAACTAGGAACGAGGAAGTAATTTCAACCCCTGCCTTGCGGAGGGATGTCATGAAGTTCACGTGCCAAATTAAAGGTCACACCCTTCACTCATAAAAGTGTGGCCATCATTCTTAAGAGGTTTGCTTTAAAATACATACATACATACATATATTATGTATCTGTACATATGTGTGTGTATCTAGTGATAAACCACACGTAACTAAAATGCACCATTTTAGTCATTTCTGTGCACGGCTCAGTGCTCTAATAAGCACGTTCACACCGTCATCCGGGGCTTCCCTGGTGGCTCAGACGGTGAAGAATCTGCCCGAAGCACAGGAGACCTGAGTTCGATTCCTGCATGGGGAAGATCCCCTGGAGAAAGGAATGGCAACCCACTCCAGTTTTCTTGCCTGGAGAATTCCATGGAGGGAGGAGCTTGGTGGGCTAGGGAGATATAAATAGTATTTACCTCTAGGGGCTGTCGTGATAATTAACAAGTGAAAATACTTGCGAAGCCCCTGGAGTAGTGCCTGATACACAGTTGGCACTATATAAATCATAACCATTATAGCAGTAAAAACAGTTTCGAGCTGTACCGTCATCCATGCCCAGAGCTTTTTGACTCCCTGAAGGCCCTCCTCCCGCTGGGTGCAGGGAGCCCCCACCTTCGGTTCTGTCTCTGCACTTGACGGCCGCAGGGACCTCAGTGAGTGGAATCACACAACACTTGTCCTTTCCTGTCTGGTTTACTGTGCTTAATGTAATGTTTTCAAGGTTCATCCATGTTGCAGCATGGGTGGGAATTTCATTTGTTTTTAAGGTTGAATAATTTTCCACCCAATTAAAAAAAAAAATACATCTTCTCTCAAGGTTGGTTATCATTTTTCCCCAGCCAGTAGAAACCGTGAATATAGTTAATTAGCACTGAGTTGGCAGAGGAGGCCAGCAAATTATTGAAATATTATTTCTAAGAGTCTGATTGCAAGGAACAAGATAAAAATGCTATTAAGATTAGCCCAGGGACTAAAGAGCACGGCCGTGTGAGGCTCCTCTGTGTGGGGCAGGCGGTAATGAAGATCTCGGACGCCCCTGAGGTTATCAGTGGGGTGTGAGCGGGGCGGTCTTCCTTACTCCTGAGGATGCTGCTGACTCATCAACTCAGGCTTCGTTTCCATAGGAAGAGTTGAAGAGTTCAGGGAAAGTGGGTAATAAGTTTCAGAAGTATCTCCATTCTGAATTGTTTTTTTCTTTTTTTTCAAGTTTAGGCTTCAGTCATCTTGAAAAATCCACTTAAGTGAAATTATTTATTCCAGAGAGTGAAAGAGAGGAAGGAAAGCAGTAATAGTGTTTAAATAGTTTTTAAAAATTTTTTTTAAAAAGACCAAAAGACCTTAAATGACTTTTATTTACCTGCTGTATTCCTTTTCTTCTCCTACCTCGTTTTTCTGAGTGGAGAATTGGTGGGAACTTGACCCAAGTGGATATGACTGTTGTAACTTCTGTGGGAGTTTTTGCTGTCTCGCTCCATCTTAATTTTCCTCTCTGTGCACACATCACATTGCTGGCATGTTTAGAATAGCCACGTGACACAGAGTAGCTCGTGTGAGGAGCTACTTTATAGTCAATGCCTGAACTCTGAGCATCTGACTCCTGACTTCAATCTGAAATGTGTGCGTGTCTGAATCTTTGTGACCCTGTGGACTGCAGCCCGCCAGGCTCCTCTGTCCATGGGATTTTCCAGACAAGAATACTGGAGTGGGTTGCCATTTCCTTCTCCAGGGGATCTTCCCTGCCCAGAGATTGAACTCGTGTCTCTTGAGTCTCCTGCATTGGCTGGTGGATTCTTTACCACCAGCACCACCTGGGAAGCCTCAATCTGAAACCATCCTACAACGAAATGTGGCCCTTTGTTCATTTCACATTCTCTGTGCCTGCTAGGGGTCTGGACGTGGTCTCTGGCCTCATGGAGGGCAATCTCCAGGGAATACAGACACACAAATACATGTGAGAGTCCTGTAGTTTTTCCTGAGAAAGTTAAGGTGGCTTCTCAGAGGATGAGCCGTTTGGCCTGGATCTTGAATGATGAGTAGGAGCTTGTCCCATGGACAATGGGAAAGGCTACCATGACGCGTTAAGAGAGTATGAGAAGGGTCTGACAAGCTTGACAGGGGTACAGAGGTCAGCCTGACTGGAATGTGGGGGTTGTGGGGTGAAGGAAGGAGCTGAAGCTGAGGGCACAGTGAGGCTGACTCATCAAGGCCCTGAATGTCTCTGTAGGGAATTCAGATTTGATTTTTCATGCAGTGGAGATCTGGTGAAGGTTTCTAGCAGGATGGTGGAGGGTGTGTGTGTGTGTTGGGGAGGGCAGCGTGGAGCGGGATGGGGCGGTGGGCGGGGGTCCTCCTTGGGGTGCAGCTGGACATGCGTGCCTGCACGCCTGCCACCTCTTCCCACTGAGATGGGACAACCATAGTAGTCATTTCAAAGGCAGAATCAGAGACTTCCTGGAGGTCCAGGGCTTCAGACTCCACACTCCGCTGCAGATTTGACCTCTGGCTGGGGGACTAAGATCCTACCTGCCATGCATGCAGCGTCCCCCCCGAAAAAGGTAGAGTCAGCGAGATTCGTCGGAGTTGAGGACTTTGGATGCCATTTGACCATCACTGAACACTCCGGGGCCAGCACAGAGTGGGTGCCTGGTAAATGCCAGCCGTCTCGCTGGTGGCACAGACAGTTGCCCGTGGGGACCTCTGAGCGGTCCTGCAGGCCTCATGCGGCGCCCAGCTGTGCTCGTGATAAAGCAGAGAATCCTAGGTGCCCGCTCCGTACCGGACGTTTCCTGATGCTCTGTCCGCATGAACGTGTCTGTTTCTTCTGGCCGTCGGTGAGCCGGGGTTAGGCACTGTTCATGACCTCTCCCCTCCTTCCACAGTCTCCTGAAAGCTGCTTTTCTCGAGGCCCCAGAAGAGATGACTCGGGGCAAACCTAACCCGCAGCAGGATGCGGAGAAGCCTGTTTAGGAAACCATTTGTCTCCCGTAGATGCACCATCTGAGATGACCTTAGTAGAAACAACAGTGCAATAATCACAGCATCACAGTCTTTTCCCTGGCATGAGAAACCGCTTTTGTAATGAAAATGGAATTTCTCTGGGAAATCGTCCTAGAAAGAGATAGGCAGCTGAAATAAAATAACAAAAATGTTAAATAGTATTGAACGGTTTTCTGCATGTTTTCCCCGTGACACTTGCCTGCCCGGTGGTGTCACTTAGGTTGTTCACTCGCCATCTGCAGTCGGACCCCTGCATCCTGGAGGAAGAGACGGGGAGCGGGGCGTGCTCCCCGAGCCCCCCTTTACCTCAGGCGTGCTCTGCACACGGGGCTGCCGTTCGGAGGGGCCGCTGGGGTCAGCGTTGCCCCCAGGGCGTCCGCCTGTGGTTTTCTGGAAGGAAGGGGGGTGAGTTTGGTTTCCCTGGGGGCCCACGTGGCGGAGTCTGAGCCTCACGGCGTTCAGGTGCCCGTGTGGCTGCCTGGATCGGCGCAGCCCCGCGCGGGGCTGTAAACACAGCCACAGGTCAGAGTTGTGCAAAGTAAACCCTTGTCATAACCAAGGAGGTGGCGGTCAGATCGCATCTCAGAACTCCTTCACATTGACCCTGGAGGACCTCGATTTTCATGTCAGTGTGGGAGGGTTCCGTTTCAATGCTGATTCTGATTGGGAGAGTCTCTCTTGCTCTCCCACCCTCGTAACTGGGGACCAACAACAGTGGCCATCGCAGCCCAGAGGGAGGGCGCAGCCTGGAGACCAGCCAAGTCCCCTTGGCTCCAACCTTACGCAAATCTGCTCAACAGAATGCAAATGGTTTCGCAGGGATGCAGGACCCGGGCTAAGTGCTCGTCTGTTTTCAGCCTCTCCTGGGCGCGTCGCACCGGAGCTTCAGAGGCCAGGCCCGCAGTGTGGCCGGTTCAGGATGCCTTGGAGGAAGGGCTCGGAGCGCCGTGGAGACCTGGCCGGCCTTTCCTCCTGAGCAGCGGCGTCCCTTCTGGCTTCTGAGACCAGGGCTTCCGCGTGTGAGAGCAGCACAGTTCGGCACGGGCCGAGGGCTTCTGTTGTTGTTGTTCAGTTGCTAAGTTGTGGCCGACTCTTTGCGACCCCGTGGCCTGCAGCACGCCAGGCACCCCGACCGCCGCTCTCCCCGGGAGTCTGCTCAGGCTTTTCAAGCCCTTTCCTGCCCCTCTCATCCCAGTCCACCTCTCAGCCCTTGGCACCCCACACGTCGACTCCCCGCGAGGCAGTGTGCTCAGCACCGATCAGAGGCTCGCGTACGCCATCACAGCGTGGACCTGAGTCTGAAATCTGTCCCCGCACAGCCCAGCATGGGCCCAGGCACCATGGCTCCGGGCCATGTGAGCGAGGTGAAAGTGAAAGTCGCTCAGTCGTGTCCGACTCTTTGCGACCCCATGGACTGTATAGTCCATGGAATTCTCCAGGCCAGAGTACTGGAGGGGACAGCCATTCCCGTCTCCAGGGGATTGTCCCAACCCAGGGATCGATGCAACTGGACTGTAAAATACACGCTAGGTTTCAAAGACTTAGTATGAAAAGATGAATGCAAGCTATTCATTAGTCATTTTTCTGTTAATTGTGTGTTGATAATATTTTGGATATATTGGTTGGAATAAATATATTCAGTGTGGCTACTAGTAAATTGAAGATGACATACAGGGCCCACACTTTATTTTTATTGGATGCGTGGGTCTAGACTGCTAATCATTTATTACCTAGCGTGGCCCTCTTTTGATTCTGTATTTGGGTGTTATTACAGAGGAGGGCAGAAAGACCTCTCCTTTTTCTCAGATGGGGTGCAGTGTAGACAGTTTGGTGTCATGTTGTGTAACTTCACCAAGTAGGTCAAAGCCAGATGCTGGTTGACCCTGTTCTTGGTCCTCAAGGTAGGTAAGGCCTGGCCACACTTTTTTTATAGTTGAATATTTTTCAAGGATAATTTCACTCACAAGTATAATTTCAGACTTTTGACTTATATTCCACTGCCTGTAAGAAATAACCTGAAAATTACCTGTGGAAATATCTGCCATATCAAGATAGTCGAACGAGGTCCTATTTAAAGTAACTAAGTCTGTGTCTGTAAATGGACTCAGCCATGTCCTATAGCCCAGCATGATGCTTTAATCAGAGATCGTAGCTGGTGTTCAGGGGAAAGAATTAACTCATGTAGAATGTCTGTATCCATCAGGTCAAGGGCAGGGGCGGGTCAGGCTGCGTTGTCCGGACAGGGGGCCTTTCCTTCTGCTGGAAGTCAGCTGCCGTTGTGTCCAACTCCTGGTGCGAGAAGCAGAGTCGGTGCGTCTCACCTGTCAGGAAGGTCTGAGATTGAGTGGGGTCATTCATGGCATGGAGGGACAGATGTCCGTGGGGTGGGGGACAGAGCAGGACCCTGGGCCAAAGAGGCAAGGGCTGAGATGCAGGAATTCACATGCGAGTTGCTTTACTCCCAACACTTCTGACGGCAAATGAGCGGGGTTTTCCTGACACCAACAAGCAGTTCTCCAAATTACTGGACGTCAGCTGGGTGTCCTTCACTTCAGCTCGGTTCGGACACTGACTCCCTGGAGTTCGAGTCAGTTCCCCCGCACGTTAAGGACTCGGCCCGTCAGGACTGCCCCCACTGTCGACCCCGGTTGGAAGCCTGGGCCACTGAAGGGCTGTTGGAGCCCCTTCCTCGTGCTTGCTAACTTGTTAGGACGGCTCACGGGACTCGGGGACGTGCTTCTGTCACTGTCGCTGGTTTGTTATAACGGGTGCAGCTTGGAAGGGCCGCGTGGGGAGCAGGGTGTGGAGGCGGGGCGTGGACCCCCATGCCCTCTGCCTGTGCCACCTGCTGGTACCCAGAATCCTCGCCAACCTGGAAACTCTCAGAACCCTGTCATGGGGGAGGGGGCTTTGCGGCCACTTCACTGTGTAGACATGATGGATTAATCATCCATGTCTGGCCCTTGGTGACCAACTCCATCTCCACTTCCTCCCCTCTCCCCGGGAGGTCTGGAGTCCCAACCCCCTAATCATGCCTTGGCCTTCCTGGTTGACCAGCCTCCATCCTGAAGGGACCCCCAGCCCCCAGGCATCTCGTCAGCACACAAAAGACACTCCTCACTGGAGATTCCGAGGGTCGGGAACTGGGGAGAGGCCCCGAACCATCACCCCCGCTCCTCTCGCCCGTCTCGGGGTGACGAGGATTTTCGGGGCTCTCTGCCTGGAGCGGGTCAGTGCGGTGGTCCTGCTCAGTCGCTGAGTTGCGTCTGACTCTCTGTGACCCCGTGGATTGGAGCCCACCAGGCTGCTCTGTCCACGGGTTCTCCAGGCAGTAATACCGGGGTGGGTTTCCATCTCCCCCCGCGGGGACTGCGCACACGTCTCCCGCTCTCCTGCAGTGGCGGGCAGCTTCCTTACCGCTGCGCCGCTGGGAAGCCGCCGGGGCTGCACACACGGCCACGTGCCCCCTTTTCATTCCTTCACAGTGTCACACACTCACTGCGGACGGAGGATGGAGAGGCAGCTTCCGGGGAAGGAGAGAGGGGCTGTCAGGGCCGTTGCCGGGAGGAGGGGTAGCAGTGAGGTTAGCGCGGTGTTCAGGGCCCTGAGAGCCGAGGATCTTGGCTGTATCCCCCAGGTCCTCTGCAGCCTGCTCTTTGGGCGAGTCATACTCTTCTCTGAGCTTCAGTTACTTCATCTGCAAACCAGGGAGTTAGGTTAGAGGGTCCGTCTAAGATTTTGTGATTCTCTGAGCTTTGAAGGCCAGAGAGTGAGCTGGGAGAGTATTAATAAGGAATCCATGAGAGCGTAGGCTTTTGGCTTTTACTGCTGTTCTTCCTTTCGTCTCATCTGCTTGGGGGCCCTGAGACCCATGGCAAGTGTCAGTACGCTAGCTGGCCTGGACCGTTGGTGCAGCCCCAGAGGAGGCAGAGGTGGGGTCCGGGTTGCCTTGCGGCTGCAGCCAGCACGCGGGTGTTGCAGTGTAACAGCTGAAAACACGCACACGTGATTGTCTTGGCGCTCTCTGTTCTCCTCCTCCCCGGACTTTCTGTGATTTATAATTATTTCTCCTCTCATATCTTGAGAGTCTCAGGTAGCCGTTTTCCCACGTGGATCACAAGCTTTAATAAATCACTCCTGTTCTCTGTCTACCACTATCTTCTCTACCCTCTACTTCCTGTGAGTTTAAAAAGTTTCTGGGCCTTAGACAAGCACTGTAAGAATTTAACTGCCTTTCGTTTTCAAAGACGGTATTCTAATTGCTTTTAGTAGGTATGGGACACAAAAGCCCTCCGATCCCGAGGTAGCTTTGAATTTGGTCGAGCATCACTCCGGAGCCCAGGCACCCATGGGGGCCCAGCCACCCCCCACCTTGTCTCCTGTGCCCAGCGCTGAGGAGCCTGGCACGGATTCTGTTGGAATGAAAAGATTGGCTGAGCTGCCCTAGACAGCAGTCCCACAAAAGTGTGCAGAAGGTTTCGTCTACATACCAAGGCAGCCTGGGTATTAATTGCATTCTCTGTGATCACAGAAAAGGCGCTGAAATATTCTCTTCGCGTTTTGAGAATGACAGGCTGCGGCTGTGCCAGCTCTGAGCATCGCATGTGGTGTCACGCGGCTCAGAGATGCTGGGTTTGACTGTTTAAGACGCGTGGACGTGGCGCGCCCTGGTCGGCAGGCAGCTCCGTCCTGGAAAAGGGCTGCAGTTGAACTCTTTCGTACCTGGTCCCTGTCGGGGGTCAGGACCTGGCGAGGAAGGGCTGCCCTAAGCTGGCGTGAGCTACGAGAGCGTTTCCCGTTTTGGAACCTTCCTGTGAATTTTGAAGTGGGACTGTCCTGGCGGCCTTGCTGTGGTTGAATCCCGCTTTCCTTTGTGTCTGTGTGGGGGCTGGAGAGGAAGGGGCCCGGAGACGTCCCTGCGTCCTTGTCCTCACCCTTCCCGGGTCCTGTGCCAGTGTGCGTGTGTGTTCCCAGCATCCGGGGTCAGAGCTGCGCTGTCACTCCCTGCAGCCCTTTGAGCCCCCGCTCTGCCCGGAGCACCCCCGTTCACAAGCCGCACGCATACCTGCACTGTCCCACACACGCACACGCGTTTCTCCCCCCGGTCACGCTCATCTCTGAACCTGCCGAGGCTTTTGCCTGAAGAGCTGTTGGTGAAGACTGTGCTCCACTGGGAGGAGAGGGGAGAAAGCAGGTGTCAGTCCGTGGTGGGTTTTCCTTCGCTGAAAATTGTCATTCTGTGCAAACCCCACCCTCCCTTCTCGGCCCCCCAAAAAGAGAATTAGAGCTCTGCTGATGTCAGGGTTTGACTGGGTTTTGGTTTAAGGTGTTCAGTGGTTCAGAGAGCCTCTCATTCTGGGCAGTGCTGTCCAGAGAAGTATGTAGATTTCCTAAGATTGTACCTCGACTTCCCTTCCTTCCATCCCCGTGGCTCTTGGACCGCGCCGCAGGGCGGAGGTGGGGGCAGCCACTGGGAGCCCGGCTTGGCCCTGGTGGGTCGCGTGTTCACAGGCTCAGGAGCCCGGCTTGGCCGCGGTGGGCCGCGTGTTCATGGGCTTTTGGTTTTGGAGCGTCCCCATCGGAGGGCTGCTGTTTCTGTCCCGCCGCGCGGTCCGCCCCGTGGACTGCAGCACGCCTGCTCCCCTGCCCGCCACTGTCTCCCAGAGTTTGCTCAGATTCACGTCCCTGAGTCGGAGATGCTGACTGACCTTGTCATCCCCTGCCGCCCTGCTCTCCTCAGAGCGTGCCCCCGGCCACAGAGAGGCTCCAGAGGCCGCCAGGTGGGGTGAGAGCCGCCCTCGGTATCACTTGTCCCCCACGGCAGGACAGAGGTGCCCGAGACCCAAGCGGCCTCTGCCTGAGCCGGCTCCTCCTGCGGGCGCCGGCTCCTCTTTGCTCGCGTGTGTGCGTGCACACATGTGCGTGCACGCGCGTGCTGTGAGGGTGTGTCTCCCTCGAACCTTTTCTAACAGTTCCTCTCCCCTCCTGCACACACCTGTTTCACTCCCAAAATCACCGAGAACTCTTAGGCCAGCCTTCAGTGGCGTGTCCTGTGGCTGAAGAACCGTTCATTCGAGACCCTGGGGAGACGGCTCTGGCTGTCTTCTTCCAAAGACCATTCTGTCTGCTGCCGTCCTGAGCACCTGCCGGGGGCCACGCGTCACGCCTTCTCCTTCTGTGTGTGAGCCCCGCTCTTCATGGTCAGACTGCAGCTCCCAACCCAGAATGCTCTATGTAAGTACAGGAGAGGAAGGCTGGCTTACTTGTTAGATATGCTGCACTGTCTAGAATTTTCTAAAATTGTGTTCTTCTGTTTCACTGTTCGCATGAACCTGTTAGGTCACCGTTCTTTCATATCTAGGAAGACCATAAAAGTTGTTGTCCAAGCTGGGGTACTTGTGAGAATGAGCAGAAGGTATTAGGAACTATTACTCTGGGACGTCAGGGTAAACTGGGGTGGTCCCAGCAAACTGACACACTTAGAATAACCCTGGGCATATCCATCTTTTTAAGGACTGGACATCATTTTTTTTTCAGTTTTGTGCCAAGTCTTCCAGCGTTTCTCTGAAAACCAGACGCACTGCTTCGTAGGTTTCTGTGTCCTTCTGCTGAAACGTCCCCCTCCAGACTCACTCACTAGAACCACTTTCTTCTCTTCAGTCTCTCTCGAGGTCTCGTCCGACCCTGCGTCTCCCACCCTCGGGATGAAGTCCGCTCGCGAGTTCCCGGTGCCTGGCGCTCCTGTGAGCTCAGCTCTGCTGTAAAGTGGCTCCTAGCTTCTTGGACTGTAACTGAACTTCCTTCCCATGGGACTCTTCTCTCACACAAGCTCGCCTCTTTGTTTAGGAGTCTAAGAATAGGAGGAAGAGACATAAGGTAGACTGTGTCTGTTTCAGCAAGGTTATCGCCCACCTTTCCTCCCCGAGGAGGGAATGTATCTGAAGAATGCTTGCAGCTGTTTTGTTTGTTTCATTGAGGGGACAACAGAACAGTCATGAGTAGCCCGGGACCTTGTTAGTGGGACAGCCATGGCCCCATGTGGACTAAGGAGCTCTAGGGCCGGTTGCTTGTCTTCGTGCTGTTGAAACCACCCTTCTGTGCACCTTTACAGGGTGGGGTAGGTATTGATTTAAATCGCAAACTCCAAGAGGGTGAAAGTGAAAGTCACTCAGTCGTGTCCGACTCTTTGCGACCCCATGGACTGTAACCCGCCAGCCTCCTCTGTCCGTGGATTCCCCAGGTAAGATTACTGGATTGGGTGGCCATTTCCTCCTCCTGGGATCTTCCTGACCCAGGGATCGAACCCAGGTCTTCTGCACTGCAGGCAGCGTCTTTACCTTCTGAGCCCCCAGGGAAGGCCCCACGAGGGTCGAGGCCCTGTGTGTCTCACTGTCTGTGAACGGCGCCCAGGGCCGGGCTGGGAGTCCGTTGAGACTTGATGGGCCTCAGCTTGCATGCTCAGGATGGCCTGCTGAAGAGCCTCGCGCGCCGTGCGGCAGGAGCTGCCCTGCCGGGTAACTTTCCCATCAACACAGTTTTGTGAGTCTTTGATAAGAAAAGTGATGACTTTTTGAAAAATGTAGAATTTTCGCTTTGTAACCACTAACTTCCATCTGCCCAGTCAAAATAATATATTTGGGGAACAACTCTGATTCTTTCAACAAATAAAGAAGAATGGAAACCCAGCAAACACGCCCCCAAGAACCTGACGCTGGAAGAAAACCAGCTTCGTCTTACCAAGTAACTCTTGTGAAAACCTTATCCTTTTTTTTCACTTTTTTTGCACTTTTCAGTCTGCAGCTCAAGTAGGCCACAGGAAAAGCATGGTGTCCCTTCAAAGAGCCGGCTGGGCTGGCTGGGCTCTTTGTATTCGTGGAAAACAGCTGTGGGTGCCGAGCGCAGAAGGCGCGCTTTTGTTCCATGCGAAGGTGGGGAGGTTCGGTCTTGAGCCACATCGACCTTCCGTGGTGGAGGAGTTGGCAGATGTCGAGAGCTTTATCAACGTCTTCGGGGCGTTTGAAACGTGTTCCTAATGAGCTGGGGAAGAGAAACGCGGGACGGCCGTGGGAGGAGGAGAGAAACACGCTTCCCACGCAGAGCTCGCATCTTCTCTTGGTTAGTGTCTGGGCTGCTGCAGAGTGAATGAATTAGGTTGGTTGTTTCCATTGCGTTCTGCTGAATAACAGAAGTACCGCTCGAAGCCCTGCGTTCCTTTTTTCCTGCGGCCTGAGGCGGGAATGAAGCCTGGGAAGGGAGAGCTATCCAAGCCCTGGGCTGTATTTCCCTCCTTCCCTCCCGCGCTGTCTCCAGTGAAGTGTCAGCGGTGGAGCTTTGGTTGTGAAGGACTGCAGCTCTCGCCTTTGTTATGAATGAGGTGGTGAGGTGTTTCATTTCAAGTTAGAAACGAGTTTTAGGAATTCGCTTTGCGTTCGGGGGAATGTGTTGAGGACACAGTTTGAACAGTCCTTTAATACTGCTAGCCTTGACACACCTCCGTCTGTCCATCAGTCAGTCTGTCTCTCCCTTTTCTTGACTCTCTGGTGAGCGGCCTCCTAGCAGCTTGAAAGTCACCACAGGCAGCTGCTTATCAGATGGGCATTTCCGAACGCTCCAGCTCTGCTTGTGTGCTGTTTCCTGAGGAACCTTCCACCTGATTTCCTGTTGGCAGCTCCCGTTTTACATGTGATCGAAACGTTTACTGCAGGACTGAATTCTTCACGGTCCCTCCAGCACCTTTCTCGGGCTCAGTGAATCTCTGTTCTCGGGCTCAGTGAATTCTCTTGGTCTCCCAGGTGCGCGGTAGAGTTAATCCCTCAGTCGTGTCTGACTCTGTGACCTCATGGACTGTAGCCCGTCAGGCTCCTCTGTCCATGGCCTCCTCCAGGCAAGAAGACTGGAGTGAGTTGCCGTTTCCTTCTCCAGAGGATCTTCCCAACCCAGGGATCGAACCTGGGTCTCTTGCATTATGGGTGGATTCTTTACTGTCTGAGCCTCCAGGGAAGCCCAGGGGTACAATGAAGGCTGTATCTTCCTGCTTCTGCTCACTCACTCCTGAGTTCCCTGGTTCTCCCCACATTTTCACCTGTAACTCCTGCCAGGCGGTTCTGCTAACCTGCCTCAGTCTTGCCTCACTTGTGTATCTTATGCTTTGTAACAGAGTTGATCAAAATTCTTCCCTGATTTTTTTTTTCAAAAAAGGGCTCTTCCTCTCCTCCAAGATAAAGGATTCCGCCTTTTAAGAAAATCCACTTCTAATGGTGAATTTTCAGCTTTCAGCAGCCCTTGCTATTCCTGAGCAAGACTTCCTACTCTTTAAACCCATCCTGTCTTCTTTGCTCTGGGTGTTATATTTCCTTGCTGTTTTTACATCCCAGAAGGCTCTGCTTTCACCTGTTTTCTGAAAGTTTCCATCCTGAAGGCTCAGACCTCCTGGCAGAAGGTGACCTAGCTGGCTCCGCATCTCTGTCCCCTCCTAATCCTTGTTGTGACTCCATTCAAAGCTCCGTGACATGCTCTCTGATATGGCTTTGATATACAAATGTTTGCCATCTTTTTCCCCCTCCTTGCTGAGCTTATAAACTCATTGGTATCTTCTGCGTTTCTATATCCACAACTTTGCCTAAAAATAGTCCCCTGCCTGTAATTATATTTTCTGAGTGAATGAGGTATAGCTTTGCCATCTCTTATTGAAGACCTGTTTACTTTTCTCCTTGCTTCATTCATTCTTTCGACAATCACAAATTGAGAACCTGCTCTATTGCTAAGTGTGTGGATACATCTGAACAAAGCTAAGATCCCTGCCCAGAAGGTGCTTACATTCTAGCTTCTTCCTAAGACAAACCATCCTTGCATTCATGCTCCTCAGCTCTTGAAGAAATGGAAAGCAGCCATTGTAAATGTGATTATAGATTATTCCGTGATTAAACTTGGCTTCCACGAACATTATGGCTTCTTAGGAGTTTACAGCTTTGAGGATCTGACTCTTAAAATTGATGCTACATCCCAGTGGCTATAAGGATGTTGAAAACTCTACTTCTTTTCCTTGCCTGACTGTGAAATCAAGTCATTTTGCAGGTGGTTCTGAAATAGTGACAGAGGTCCCCTAGATTCCAGTCTTATCTGTAGTATTGAAACTCTTGCTAGGCAGCTGCCAGTTTGCTAGAAGCAAGTCCGGGCTCATCTTCCTTTGGTTATTTGCTACATGTTGTAAAGCAAAAGGGCTTCCCTGGTAGCTCAGCTGGTAAAGAATCCACCTGCAATGCAGGTTCGATTCCTGGGTCTAGAAGTTCCCCTGGAGAAGGGATAGGCTCCCCACTCCAGTACTCTTGGGCTTCCCTGGTAGCTCAGCTGGTAAAGAATCCACCTGCAATGCCGGAAACCTGGATTCGATCCCTTGGTTGGGAAGATCCCCTGGAGGAAGGCAAACCCACTCCGTATTCTTGCCCGGAGAATCCCATGGACAGAGGAGCCACGTGGGCTACAGTCCATGGGGTCGTAGAGAGTCAGACACGACTGAGCTAATAAGCACAGCACACAGCGTAAAGCAAAAGCAAAAATAAAACAGCAGTGAATCACATCTTTGCATCCATACCGTGGAAAGCAGCTGATTTTCAAAGTTTAAACTGTATGTTATGGATGAGGAACAAAAAACTTGTGTGGATTCGTAAAAATATGGTGTGGAAACATATACATCACCATGTGTTAATTAGATAGTGGGAGTTTGCCGTGTGACACAGGGCCTCTGTGACAGCCTAGAGGGGTGGGATGGGCTGGGAGGGGGGAGGGAGGTTCCAGGAGGCTGGGGACAGAGGTATACCTGTGGCTGATTGATGTTGATGTATTGCAGAAACCAACATGACATCGTAAAGCAGTTATCCTCCAATTAAAAATTTAAAAAGGAAAAGAATTATGGCAATGTTAATGACAAATGCATTAATGGAGAATGTGCCTAAAATCTTCATTGGATCAGGACAATTCTGTATTTGTGTTTTTGAATGAGTGTTGTTCACAGGCTCACAAACTCAGACTGCTCTGGTGTGCTGTTTTCATGTAGGACTTTAGAGCCATGAGTTCCTTTTTTTTTGGTTGTTGTAACTACTGTGAAATGGTATTTGCGGAGAGTTTGCTTTCAATGCCAAAACCCAACAGTTTTGTTTTCAAATTCCTGAAAACTAAAAAAAGAAATCTTGGTGACATCAATGTTCCAAATTCAAAATATCCACAAGTGGACTCATCAGCTTCCTCCTTGAACCCACTGTTCCTGTGTCTGTTCTGTCTGGTTAATGATATCACCATCTGTCCAGACAAAGCCCCAGTCCCTAAGTCACTTTCAGCTCAGTTTTCTCACGTGTAAGGTAGAGCCGTCCTGGAGGCAGATCTTTCTTGGGAGGTCCTCTCCTGCTGTCCATGTCTGCACCTCTGAGGTCCTTTTTCAGACATAGGCCCCGTCCTTCTGAATTGCACCTCAGACATCTCTCTCATCCAGGTCCCCCCCTTTTTTTATCCTACTTCTGCTGTATTCAACTTCTCATTACTTCTGGACCACTCTGTAACCTCGAAGTTGATCTTCCTGTTATTATACATTGATATACAGTAAAGTTCACTTTTGTGTAAAGTTTGGGGAGGTTTACAGAGGGATAGAGCCCAAAATATCTATCTGTTTTAATTGGAGGATAGTTACTTTACAGTATCGTGATGGTTTTGCCACACATGAGTATGAACTGGCTGTGGGTACACAGGTGTCCCCTCCGTCCTGAGCCCCCTCCCACCGCCCTCCCCACCCAGCTGGGAGAATCCTGTTTCTCCAGGAAGGCTGGCTGCTAAAGAGGACCCCTCGTCTTGCTAATTCGAGTGACTCTCATGGAGGCCAGAAAGGCAGTGCGTTGCTCTGATTAGGCAGCGGTGCCCTGGAGCTGCTGGGGCAGAAGGAGCGGAGGGAGCTGGGAAGCAGTGGCCAGGGGCAGCCGAGCGGCGGGCAGCCGGGTCTGCAGGGGGAGCTGGGACGAGTGCCCCGAAGCATCCAGGTCACCTCCGGCTGCCCGGGGACCCCTGCACGAGAGACCCCTCAAGTCCCACGGGGCTGGGAGGGCGCCTTCTGAGTGGGCCTTCGTGTTGAGAAGAGAGTCAGGGGACCCGGTCTACACGGAAGCAATAAGGTCTGCTTCACGGGTCACCGTGAAGGTAGCGGGGGCAGTGAGCGGGTGCCGTGCCTGGCGGGGCTCAGATGCTAAGGAAATGCTGAGCTTCTTCCCTTGATTCCTCTCCTTTTACATGTTGCCTCTCACCCCGAATTGTCCCAAACCCTAAATGGCCCCTACCTTGGGGTCTGGGGTCCTCCTGGGACGCCAGGCCCCACCTGTGCCCCAGCAGCATCCACTATGCGTCCTTGAATCCTGTCCCCACTTCAGTCCCGACTGATGTCCCCTTTGTCTGCGTTCTCTGTTTTTATACGTACCTAGGTTTTGTATCATAATTATTCATCTATGTTTCTGTCCTCCCTCTTGAGCTTTGTTGAAGGATCTCAGTTCATGGCTGATGAAATGAAATTATTTCCTAAATAGTTTGAGAATAGTGAAAAAGAAAGTAAGGCATTTCCGCCCCCCATCCTGCTCCTATTTTTATGCTCAAGTGGCTGGTCTGTGATGGGGCAGGCTGTGGTCTTGCATGTTCCCTGCAGTCATGAATATATATCAGGCGGTCTGGTTTCAAACAGCCGTCAGACGGTCAGCGTTCCTCAGGTGACCCTTCCGTGTGCACCAGCCTAGGACTCCGTCCAGGCGGACCTGGAGTGAGGGCTCCCCGCAGTGACAGAGCCAGGCAGCCTGCTGTTGCGAAGAGTCAGGGAGAGGCCCCCCGATGGCGTGGGGAACCTGACCACCACCCTTCCTCACCCCTCGCCCCCATCAAGTCACGTGTGTGCTGTCAAATCGAAGTTGCCAACGGAAGCTTGGGAACACAGGGACATGCTTGCTAAAGCCATTGAGTGGGTGACCTTCCAGAATCTTCCAAGTCCATGCTAAGACGCAGCACACCCCTCCCCGAAGCTGGTGCCGCCCCCACTTTGCTGCCTCCCTGAGCCCGTCTGTGAAACCCAAGCTTGGGATTCCGTTGCAGGGCAAGAGCCGGAGCACATGGCTGACACATGTTCGGTCTGTGGCCCACACGAACCCCTGGGGTATCCAGCCCATCCAGCCCTCAGCATCCGCTCCCATCTTGTATCTGCATGTGTTCCATTTTCCAAGACCATGAGGAGGATGCAGGCTACAGCTGACTCTCTCCTGGGGTAGCTCGCACCCTGGCCGTGCATCCTTGGTGAGGATCTGGGGAATTGCAAGGGCCTCTTCCCCACTTCCTCCAGAGAAGGCATCAAGGACGGAGCCCCTGCTGACACTTCTCTGCCTCCGCCAGCCCGTCCCCAGGATGATGGTCCCCAGCAGCGAACAGCAGCCCTCCTTCCTGGCCGGGGCAGCTGAGTATACAGGGCTGTCTGGCGGGTGAGAAGTCGCCTCTCGTGGTCTTTAGTTTTCCGCTTAAAAGCCTCCTTTCTCTAGCCTCCTTCCTCCCTCGGCTGCACAGACACCCCTCTCTGTGCCTGGGGTGGTGCAGCTGCAGGTAAGCCGGCCGTGGTGGGCCCCGAAAGGCGGGATGGAGGACCTCTGCACCCCGAGGTGCCCGCAGCCAGCTGCCAGAGCCTCTCTGCTCTCTCCCGGCGTCCGCACTCGCTGCAGTGGAGCCTGAGGGGGCAGCCTCTCCGGCGTCCTCAAGAGTCTGGAGCCAGAGCCGTGTGTGCCTCCGTGAACCTGGGAGAGGACAGTTCTGAGCAACTCCACGTTCCTCCGCTCCTCGACCCCGGTGCACTGAGTCCAAAAGTTTAGTTAGGATGCCCCCATGCCGCTTTAAAGTAAGATGCTCAAATACCAGGGAGGCACAGAGTTCTCTGCTCTGAATATTTTTGCTTTTGAATCACGGATCTGAAGCTGCCTTGTTTGGATTTAAAATTCCAAAATGTTGATTATGTTCCCTGTAACTATTGCAAAGGCTGAGTCTGGTCGAGGCCTATGGGATCCAGGGCCACCTTAGCAAAGGCCACCTTGTTGTGAAGAGCCTGAATGTTTTGGGTACAACCCAGATCCTACGAATATCTACTTCCGGGGCCCCAAATAGGAGAGCCTGATGGGTACATTTGGGTCCTTTTGCTCAAGAGCACTGCAGGACTGTTCGTGACCCTCCCTGTCCCAGTGTGGGGGTCCTCGGCCTTCTTAGTTGGGAGGACGCCACGGCTGATCGGAGGTTTCCCTTCCTCGCAGCACCAGCTCCTCAGCTCAGCGCTGACCTCTGCCGTTTGAGTGTCCCTGGGCTCCGTGCCCGAGGGTCCTCACGCCGGCCCACGTGTGCGTGCCTGCTCAGTCACTTCGCTTGTGTCCAGCTCTTGGCGACCGTGTGGACTAGCCTGCCGAGCTTCTCTGTCTTTGGATTCTCCAGGCAAGAATGCTGGAGTGGGTTGCCCTCCTCCAGAGGATCTTCCCGACCCAGGGGTGGAGCCCAGGTCCCTTACGCCTCCTGCGTTGGCCGGTGGGCCCTTTACCACTGGCCCAGTGGACTGAATAACTGTAGCATCCTCCCCCCAAATTCATTTGTTGAAACCTAACTCCAGTGTGACAGTGTGTAGAGCTGGGGGCTTTGGGGCCAGTGAAGAGGTCATGAGGGAGGCGCCCTCAAGACTGAGATCAGTGCCGTTATCAAAGAGACTCCGGAGAGCCCCCTCGCCCCTTCCCACACAAAGACTACCTTGCGCACCAGGAGCTGGGCTCTCCCCAGATGCTGAACTTGCTGGCTGCTTGATCTAGGGCTTGCCAGCCTCTGGAATGGTGAGAAATAAATGTCTGTTGTTTATAAACCTCCCCATCTATGGTATTGTGTAACAGCAGCCAGGATAGACTAGGACACAGGGGCTCTCAGCCTTGGCTGAGACACATTAAGATCTCCCAGGGAACGTTTAAAATCCCAGTGTCGAGACTGCCACGTGTAAACCGGTGAGCTAGTGGGAACCCGCTGCATAGCAGCGGTGCTCCGTGGCGACCTGGACGGCCGGGCTGGGGAGCGGGGAGAGAGGTCCGCAGGGAGGGCATATGTGTACACACAGCTGGTTCACTGCATTGTACGGCAGAGAGTAACACAGCATTGTAAAGCAACTGTACCCCGATTAAAGGATTCCAGCGCCCAGGCCGGTTTTCAGACCACTTTAATCAGAATGTTGGGGAGGCAGGGAGTGGAGGATAGGACCCAGGAATCGACGTGCCTTAAAGCTTCAGAGATGCTCCCTGAGGCAAGGCCGAGCCACCACTTTCATCAAGACTGAAACAGACGTCGTTCCCGTTTTGTTGACCCGTGCAGTTCCTGTGACAAGAGCTAGGTTCTGGTTGCCCAAGAAAGTAAGGCTTCTTTTCTGTCACTGCAAAGTCTGAAGTCAGATTTTCCACTGGAAACAAACGCCAAGTTTATTTTAAAAGTACTCTTGATCTACCTAAAACTAGGAAGTATAAAGCATCCCGTGGGAGCGGTTTATTCTCACGTTTGAGTGCGTCTTGGCTTCCTCTGAACCGGGCCAAAGCGGCCCCGTGACTTCCTAGGACTGTCATTGAACTGAAAATTCTGGGGTCATGCATTGGGTGACCGAGAAAATGATTGAAACGGTTTTTTCAGCAGACAGTGGACAGTAATCTGGAGAGACGACGGATCCCTGTAAATCGCACTCTTTTCTGTTGTGTTCCCAGACTGGAGGATACATGAACAGAGCATTGCTCCTAGTTGATTATGTTCAGTGATTGTTTGTTTAAAACTTTGAAAGAAGAAGAGCAGATGCGGTACGCTGGCCCTCAGTTAAACACGCGAATGTCTTCAGGCTAAGAAAATAAACAACTAAATTGGTGATTTGTTTTATTACCAAACTGGTTGAGTTGCAGAGGCAGGGAAGAGTGCAGCTCCCAGACTGGAAAAGGTTAAGTATTCTTGTCAAGAAAGACTGAAAACGCAAAAAACTTTACTGTTGGTTGAATGTCGCCGAAATCAGAAAGGGATCCATTTGGTACCTGCCGACCAAAGACCTTTATCCGTGACATGGAATGTTTTTAAATCTGAGAGATGGGCTTTTCAGAACTCTGCAAACGACATCTGTTTTGGCATTTGGCATTTTGGGCGCCATATTTAAGGCCTTCTGATCCTAGTGGGAGTAATGCTCTGCTCCTAATTACCCGAAAGGCAAGGGGAAAAAAAATCCCTCAAATAGAAAACAGGGGAGGGGAAATATGTCTTGAAAGTTTCATTAATTGCAAAATGAAGTTAAATGGAGCGTTCAATAAAAGTACTTCTCAGAACCAATGGAGGGTTTCTCAGAAAGAGCCCATTAAAGCTGGATCCTCTAAAGCAGTGGAAATCCCAGGAACAAAAGCCAAATGCCTGGAAATTGAGTTTCCGAAGAATCTCTGAATTGGTACAGCTCGATAATTTACAAAATAGAATGGAGTCACTGACTGTTTGAAATCTGCTCAGCTAAAATGGAACAAGGCATTTAGCTTACATGGACCATGCACATGCAACTCCTGCTAACATTATTATTATTTTTTTAACTGCCATTTATTAAACATTTTTATGTGAGCCAGGGCCTGTGTTTTGACATTCATGATTTTGCTTTTGGTGATTACAAAGATTCAGTGCCTTTCACAGAAGTCATTAGTATATCATGGAAGGGTCCCGATGCCAACTCTTTGGTGTTTGGAGTTAGTAAGATCTGTAATCTGATTCTGCGAAATCTGACGTCTGAAATATTATTTAGCTGTGTGTTAAAGTTAATCTTGAAAATAAGATTTCCATTCCTGTGACACGTTTTACAAATTGAACCTCCATTCAGGAGGAAAAAAAAGAAAAATAAATGAAGTCTGCTTTCTTTTTAGCTTAAAGCATGGGTTAAACTGGGTGTTTGGGCAGATTATTTTCAAGGCCACTTTAGGCCAATGCATATAAATCTGGGGTTTTGAAGATTGGAAGCAATTCAGATAAACCGCCAGGGTAAATTCCTACCCTTCGGCACATGAGAGAAATAACTGCTAGCTGCATCTCGGGGACTGGAATTGCCGTTTAAAGATAATCAGAATTGCAGTTAGACATCATCAAAGGGTGACCTGAAGCTTAACTTTCTTAATTACACATATCAAGAACTTGGGATACCAACCCTAATTGAAATGAGTGATTAAGTCAGGTAATATCAATGCCCTTTCACTCAACTACCATCTTTAATTTACCTGATCAGCACCGAGTTCACCTTAGCTAATGAAGGCGACAGTCAAAGTACAGATAGAATACTTAGTAAATCTGATAACATTAGTTACTGCTGTGGACTAATTTTAGTTCACTCTTCACCGTAAGAAATTCCTTTAGGTATTTATATTGAGTATTAGATGGAATTAAAAAACCACTATGGACAGCCAGATAACCTCGAGCCCATGTGGATATGCTGGTTCTTCTCTCTTGGGAACATGTTAAAATTAACTTCTCTGGTTTGGGGATGTACCTTGCAATGACAATTGACACCATTTCTTTTTTTTTATTTGCCCAAGCAGAACCTCCATGCCCTTCAGCTTCCCATGCTCCTCTCTCCGCCAACCCCTGCAGCCCCCATTCAGCTTGTCTCTTGCGGACTGACCGCTTGAGGTACTGCATGTACGTGGACTTACCTTTGTGACGACTTGTTTCGCTTAGCATGGCATCAAGGCTCATCCATGTTGTAGCATGTGTCAGAACTTTCTTCATTTTTTAAAGATTTTTTTTGAATGGACCTTTTTTTTTTAAGTTTTGATTGAATTTGTTACAGTGCTGCTTCTGTTTTATGTTTTGGTGTTTTTGGCCCCAAGGCATGTGGGATCTCAACTCCCTGACCAGGGTTCGAACCTGCCCTCCCTGCATTGGGAGGCCAAGTCTTCATCCACTGAACCGCCAGGGAAGTCCCAGAGCTTCCTTCCTCTTTAAGTCTGAATAGTATCTCATGGTCTGTATAGACCGCGTTTCTGTTGGGTTACCGGTCAAGTGGTGGAATCGTTGTAAATGTGATGCCAGACAGTTGTTCAGAATGTTTGTACCAGTTTACACTCCTGCTTGGCATGTATGAGAGCTCCTGCTGTTTTATTTACTCTCCGACCTTAGAACTGTCAGTCGCTTCATTTTTAGAAGATCAGCTGTGTCCCTAATCATATCACAGTGCTGTTTCTTGCTTGTTTTTACTTTTTGCATTTCCCTGATTATTAATTACTCATTACCGGTTGCTCATCGCAGGTTTCCTGGCTGTCCTCTTCTGTGCCACGCCTGCTCAGGTCTCTTGCCCCTTCTACAGTTGTTTCCTTGTCTCATTCTCCCGGATTTCTAAGCATCCTTTACCTCTTCTATACTACCTTTCACTAGTCATATGGGTTGCAAATATCTTACTCTCCCTCTGGGGTTTACCTTTTTACTCTCTAACAGCATCTCCTGATGAAAAGAAGTCCTTATTTTTTTAAATATTTATTTATTTGGCTGCGCCAGGTCTAGGCTGTGGCACAGGAGACCTCTGGTCTTCGCTGCGCGATGCCAGACCTTCTGTGGCGACGTTTCCGTGGCGACGTTTCCGCGCCGCCGCCGGCCGTCTTTCTCTCTGTGGTCAGTGCTTGTGCTTTGCTATCCCAGGGTCACGAAGATTTTTCTTTAATATTAACTTCTAAAAGTTTTGTCATTTTGCCACTCATGTTTACGTTTATGTAGTACACCAGGAATTGAGTCATATGAATGTTTTGAGCTGGGGGGAGGCAGATTTTTCTTTGTTTCTCATGTGGTTACCCAGTCGGCTCAGCCCTGTTTGCTGGGGAAAGCATCTTTCTCGAGGCTCTGCAGAGTCCTCAGAGGCGCCGCGTCTGTGTGCGGGTCCGCTGACCGGCTCTCCGCTCCGTCCCCCTCGTCTTGGGCTGCCAGGGGCCCGGTGCCCCCCTCCTCCTTGTTGGGGCTTTGACCTCCAGTAGAGTAAGCTGTTTGCCTCACCTCTTTTCCTTAAGTGTATCTTGGCTGTCTTTGCCTTTTGGCTTCCATATGATGTTCAGAGTCAGCTCACCAACTTCTACAAGTATACCTGTTGGGACTGTGATTCGAAGAACATTACTTACTGATAATTTCTGAATAAAATTCATTTCAAAGAGCAGGGGGTCGGAAACAGAAAAGAGGGAAGAAGGACATGGCTTGTCCATTGCCAGCTGGGATTTGGCCATCTCGAAATGCCTGCTTTGGTTTTCGAGTGGCACTTGGGTGTGTGGAGTCGTAGACGCTGGTTCTTGTTGAGGGACTGTGCCGTCTTGGGGAGCCCCACCTATTCCCCGCGGTGTGTCTGTGGGCAGGGTGACCTGGAGAGGAGTCCTCACCTCGGAGTCCGTCCCACCCAGCCTGTCCTGAAGAGACGGTCACTTGAAAGCATTTCCCCTCCTCCTTTCCCCTGGCTGTTTTCTCTCCTACTCGTTTTTGACTCTGAAGAGAGTGCAGCACGAGAAGCAGGGTCAGCGGGATGAGAGCTCGCTTTGCAGCGCTGGTCACGGGGAGGGGGCTCGCTGTCACGGAGGGCGGGGGGCTCGCTGTCACGGGGGGGGGCTCGCTGTCACTGTCACGGGCCGGGGGCTCTCTGTCGCGGGGGGCGCGTCCCTCCGTGGGACCGAACTCCCCTGCTCCTCTGTCTGTCGGAAGATGCTCACAAGTTGCCCTCACGTGGCGGCATCACTCCTGGTGCTGAGGAATGAGAGAGACAAGTCCTTGGTCTCACAGACATAGCAGAGAAAGTCAATAAACGGTGGAGGAGAAAGTTGAAAGGAGAGCGGGGGTGGCTGGGGGCGTGCAGGAAGGCGGCCTGTGGGGCTGAGAGGCGCACGTCCAGGGGGGCCACGGTGTCCTTGGGCGGGAGCGGGCCGCCTTCAGAGCTTGAGGGGGGCCCCGGAGTGGGGAGACGGGGTGAGAAGGGCCCAGACCCAAACCCTGCTTTCATACCCCATCTGCAGCCGCACTGCTTTCACCCTGCTGCAGCGAAATCTGTGGGAAATGCAACCTCCCACCCACATACATTACCAAGCATCCCTCTGACGCCGCAACTGCACTGCCCCGACGTACAGAGGAGAGGCAGTTTTAGGAAGTATCTGCACACATTGGCGGAGGCCTGACTCCACGGGAAGCCGAAGTGGCTTCTGCACATCCTCGCAGGCTCCCTGGGCCAGTGGCGGCAACAGAGGCGCCTGCGGGTGTGACGGCGGGACTCGGTGGCGCTCCGTGCTGCCCTTCGTGACGCGATGCTTCTGATACAGCGAAATTCTTAGTCAGGTTCCAAACAAAGCAAAGTCCGTCCTTCCCTGTCGCACTCCTCGCAGTTGGACGTTCATGCACATCACAGGGAAAATCGTGTTGATATGTCGCAGGGCCTTAGGAATGTCCAGCGGGCGCTGGAAGCTGCAGGGCACGTGGGGCGTTTCTGGGCTGCGTGGACCGTCCTGGGCGTTTCAGGTCGGCCACCCTTAGAGCGAAGCTGATGACTTCAGTTGTCGGGGGAGCCCTGGAACAGCCCCCCAGGGACTCCCCGGTGCCCCAAGGGCGACTCTGCTCCCGGGGGACACGGCAGGTGGGCCTGGTAGACTCTGGCAGGCATGCTGGGTTTTGATCTGTGTGTGTGTTTAATAGCAAGTTTATTGATTGATTGATTTCTGGCTGTGCAAGGTCTGCACTGTGGCACGGGCTTTGCTCTAGCTGCGGTGAGTGGGGCTGCTCTCCAGGCGCGGGGTGCGGGCTTCTCCCGTTGCGGAGAATGGGCTCCAGGAGGTGTCCGGGCTGCGGTACCCGCGGCTCCCGGCTCTGGAAACTCGGGCTCAGTGGTGTGACACCCGGGCTCAGTTGCTCTGGGCGTGTGGGTTCTTCCCGGACCTGGCATCGAACCCATGTCTCCTGAATCAGCAGGTGGATTCTTTGACACTGAGCCACCAGGGAAACCGCGTGACCTGTGTTTTAATCTCCTGCAAGCACACGATGGAGTGGAGACTGAGGTTTCAGAGCCTCTCAGCAAGAACTCACCCCTTCCCTCACCTCCCAGGAGAGCTGCAGAAGTGCGAGCTGACCTCAGTCCTTCCGGTCCAGGGTCCGTCTGTCTGTCTGTCCTAGAGCATCTAAATCTCCCATCCCAGGGCCTCCCTGAAACATCTCAGGAGAGTTTTGCCATCCGCTGCAGAGTGGCATCTCCGCGGGTCCTCTGAACCCCAAACCCTTTATAATAAGTACAATTGTGGGTAGTCCCCTCAATGTGCACCTTCCCATCCACCTCCTCAATCCGTTTTCAGCTGCTTCCTACAGTGAAGATCAAATCCATGCAAACTAGTTGGAAGCAGCTTGCAGGTGAATTTCACACATGGGTTGTTTGGCCTGGCAGGCCCTCCCCGCCAGCCTTGACCCCCTTGGGCGCACACGCACACTCTTGGCTGTGCTGCCTTCTGCTGCAGGGTTTGCTTGGGGTCTGCGAAGGCAGAAGCGTTTCCTGTAACTGGAATCCCCGTGCCAGGCCTGCCAGACAATAGATAGATAATTGGATAAGTCCTCAACTGGAAACTGCTAACAATAACAAAGAAAGCTGCGTGCACTGTTGTTGGTGTGCTTCTCGGAGAAGGGCTGTTTGCACATGAAACCACTTAAAACTCATCTTTTATTTCTCAACAACAGTGTAACTCGTTTAGTCATGAAACCCAGGCACTCTCAAAGCATGTTCTAGAAAAGTCAGGACTCTGTGGTGTTCAGTAGCAGAGGGGAAGGGCTTGTTAAGTTCTCTTCCATCTCATGACCCCACGGGTATCAGGATGAAGGGCAGTAGCGGTCATGTCCCGTGGAACGTGCCATGCCTGGGGTCAGGGTTGGGGACCCTGTGGGGTTATCACCCTGCAGTGGACAGCAGAGTTTGCAGCTGTTTTCATGAAATCTAACATTATTGAATATGGCCTCAGTTGTTAATGGTCTTCAGATCACCCACACTTTGGCTATCAAAAATTATTTATTGATTTTTTGATATAAAAGGAGATTGGGGCAAACGAGCAAATGTGCTTGCCATAGTAGTTACCGTAGTAGCATACCAGGGAATAAATCTCCCTTGAGGACCACACACAGATGGTGTGTGGCCAGACCTACTTCTCTTGTTTAGTATGTTGGTGAGGGAATGTTTTGGGTCCTAGAGTGTAATGACAGCAGGACTGTGCCCTTTGTAGCCTGGGTGTAGGTGCACTTGGATGAGCTGGTTGGATGGCATCACTGACTCAATGGACATGAGTTTGAGCAAACCCCAGCGGACAGTGAAGGACGGGGAAGCCTGGCGTGCTGCAGAGTTGGACTAAGTTGGACACAACTTAGCAACTGAACAACAACAGCAACCAGTTAGGTCGACAAA
The DNA here is from genome assembly GCF_019320065.1 of Cervus canadensis. Taxonomy (NCBI): domain Eukaryota; kingdom Metazoa; phylum Chordata; class Mammalia; order Artiodactyla; family Cervidae; genus Cervus; species Cervus canadensis. The sequence continues at coordinate 16,647,446 of NC_057408.1, read as the reverse complement.
CACCTGGGTTCACCCAAGCACCTAGGAGTTTCTTCTTTGGGGGAAGGTGGGGCGCATGGCAGAATTGTTGCTGGCTCCACACCCAGTGCCTTTGCTCGTATGTGGCAGGTTGGAGAAAACTTCATTGCTTCTAAAATAAAGCTGGGAAGAATCCAAAGATCAGCCTTGGTGGCTGTCGAGTATGGAAAGAGTGTTGTTTAAAATACCATTTGTTGTTGTTTAGTTGCTCAGTCACGTCCACCTTTGTGAGCTGATGGACTGTAGCCTACCAGGCCCCTCTGTCCATGGGATTCTCCAGGCAGGAATACTGGAGTGGGTTGCCATCCAAGGGATCTTCCTGACCCAGGGATTGGCCCCCAGGTCTCCTGCACAGAGGGGCATTCTTTCCCAGCGGAGCCCCCAGGGAAGCTCACTGAAAAGAAGAGAGAGTAGAATGGACTTAAAGGATTGGTTTTTTTTTTTTTTTTGGTAGGCATAGGCTTTTTCATTCTTTATCATTGTCAATTTATTTTGGTTTGCCTTTGACCTTCACCACCCCAGCTGGGCAGCGTAATTTGTGCTTGTTAATTTGCCCCCCTTGACAAGTTTGTGAAGGCCTCTCTTTTTAGGGAGTTTGTCAAGTTGAGAAGGGAGAGAGTGTTTGTTGTATGTTGCATACCCCTGCTCCGTGATCCAGTCCAGAATGGCCTTGGAAGTTCTTACTGGGCCGACATAAAACACAATGGCTCTGGTTTGCAACAGTCAGCCTGGGTGCATCTCTATGTGCACGGACTGATTGGTTTTGCAGGAAAATCCAGCCAGGACGAGGCCTTCTGACACTGGCATTAGCCTAGCTCTTTATGCACCCAATTTATACACTGTACATTTTGTCTATAAAATATGCTGCTTAAAAAGATCTATCCTTTCATAGAAAGTGGACTTGATTTTTTTAAAAAAATATATAGCATTATGGAAATATTGTTGCATTCCCAAACCCTCCTAAAAGGTTGAAAAGCTTATTTTTCTTTGATCCCTGTCTTTCCTGTGATTTGAGACTGGCTTGTAAACAAGCCATAATGCAAGGGACTACCAAGAGACACACACCAGAAGCAGGCTCAGAAATAGAAATTGAATTTATAGGCAGTAAGATAGGATAATTAGTTTTTATATTTAAAAATATCCTCAAACCAGAGGAGTCTGTTGTCTCAGATGGAGAAAGGAATTGGGTTTGAATCCCAATACTTTAAATAATAGCTTAGTGGAAATGGCTTTGTATAAAATTTATACATAAATCTGCATATGTGTGTACATATGTATGTAATAAATATCTCTTCCTCTCAAACACAGGAATTAAAGTGTCAGTTTAAATCCAAAAATTCAGATTGCACAAATCATTTATACTTCTAATTCCTGGCCGTAAGTGTTCACATAGCTGGTTGCCCCACTATCTGTGTTTTTTGTTTTTTCTTTGAGCAGTTATTTGAAGTCCCAAATTCAAACAAACAAAAACGTCTCCTGCTTTTTTTGCCTGGAGAGCAGGAACTGTATCTGGTGTTTACTCAAAGTTTTATGTTTTTTATCCAGCTGTTGTTCACTACAGAACATGCGTTGAAAACCCTAGATGTAGGTAGAACAGTCAAAGACAGTAGAGTATGAAGTGGCTGCTGATGGTAAGTATGTATGAATTCAGCATACCTTCTACAAGGCCCGGGTCTTAGCCACTGTCTCTGTGGTTCTGAATTGTCACATCCTGGTTTTGGATCTTGAACAGGTTTTTTCTTTTCCAGGGTTGCATCATGACTCTGGGAGGGCATCATGTCTGAACTGTGCCATCTCCCCAGCCTGGGTCAGTGGGGACAGAGGGAAACAGCCTCTGTGAGCTGGGCTGAGGCCTCCCACACGGGAAGCCAGGCCC